>NC_053025.1:597825511-597946173 GCF_003073215.2 Triticum urartu
CCTCACTAGATGGAGTAGGTATCTCCTGATTTGTTGAACTCGACATATCCTTCATAGGAAATATGTCCTCAAAGAAAGTTGCATCATTTGATTCCATAATTGTACCAACATGCATGTCGGATACCTCAGATTTTATTATCAAAAATCTATAGCCGATGCTATGAAAAGCATAGCCCAGAAGAACACAATCCACGGTTTTTGGTCCAAGCTTGCGCTTCTTGGGAATTGGTATATTGACTTTCGCCAAACAACCCCAATTACGTAGGTAAGAGAGTTTCAACCTTTTCCTTTCCCATTCCTCAAATGGAGTCATGGTCTTATGCTTTGTGGGAACTCGGTTTAGGACATGACACGCAGTCATTAGCGCCTCCCCCCACCATTCCTTGGATAGACCCGAAGTGTCTAACATGGTGTTAACCATATCAGTTAGAGTTCGGTTTTTTCTTTCGGCTATCCCATTTGACTGGGGTGAGTAGGGAGGCGTCCTCTCATGGATTATACCATGTTCCGCACAAAACAGATCAAATTCATTGGAAAAATACTCTCCACCACGATCAGACCTAAGCCGTTTAATTTTTCGATCAAGTTGCTTCTCTGCCTCAGCTTTATAGTTTTTAAAGAAAGTCCAAGCGTCATCTTTTGATTTCAGAAGATACACATAACAATATCTAGTGGAGTCATCAATCAACGTCATGAAGTATCTCTTTCCACCTTTTGTCAACACACCATTCATCTCACAAAGATCAGAATGTATAAGCTCTAGTGGCGCCAAGTCTCTTGCCTCTGCAGTCTTATGGGACTTGTGAGGTTGCTTAGCTTGCACACATACATGGCACTTGGAGCCTTTGACAGTAGAGATTTTCGGAATTAAATTCATATTGGCTAACCGCGTCATGCAACCAAAGTAAATATGAGAGAGTCGTGAATGACAAATATCAGACTCATTATTGTGGCAAACATTATTAATAACTTTAGTGCAAATATCTGACAAAGATAGGCGGAACAAGCCTCCGCACTCATAGCCTTTTCCAACAAATTGTCCACACTTAGAAATTACAACTTTATTGAATTCGAAAACCAACTTAAAACCATCTTGACATAAACGGGAACCGCTAACGAGATTTTTATTAATGGACGGCACATGATGAACGTTCTTCAGGCGCACAGTCTTCCCCGAAGTAAACTTCAGATCGACCGTACCAACACCTCGAACGATGGCATGTGACCCGTTCCCCATCAGCACGGGTGAAGTCCCTGTTGCCTGGTAAGAAGAAAACATGGAGGGGTTAGCACAAACATGTACATTGGCACCGGTGTCAATTAACCAATCAGGGGATTGAAATACTGAAAGGATGGTAGGAAAAATACCGTACCCTGATTCCTTCATATCAGTATCACCAATGACAACATTAGCGGACTTGCCGCTCTTCTCATGTTCACGCTCCTCAAAGCGGTTAGGACACTTTGGAGCCCAGTGATTAGGAGCACCGCAGACATGGCAAAGTCCCTTCCCCTTCTTATGAGAATTCTTCTTGAAGTTGGTAGAATGTGATGGCTTGTTCTTTGTATCAAACTTGCCTTTGCCCTGAGTTTTGTTCTTATTGTTTTTGTACTTGTTGGGCTGGGAGTTTATCTTCTGTACCATGTGGGCACTAGAACCTCCCTCAGCAACTCGAGCACGTGTGTCCTTTGCTCTCGCCTTCTCTTCAACATCAAGAGTACTAATGAGATCCGCAATGGAAATCTCCTATCTCTTGTGTTTCAGGGAAGTAGCAAAATTGTTCCACGAAGGTGGAAGCTTGGCAATGATGCCTCCGGCAAAAAATTTGTCCGGTAACACACACTTGAAGTACTCAAGTTCTTTTGCGAGCGACTGTATCTCATGAGCCTGCTGTACAACACGGCACTCATCAGTCATCTTGTAGTCATAGAATTGCTCCATGACATACAACTCGCTGTCGGCGTCCGAGGCACCAAACTTGGCCTCGAGCGCAGCCCACATGTCCTTGCCGTTGTCAAACGACATGTACGAATCCATAATGGAGTCATCAAGAACACTCAGAAGAGCGCCTTTAAAGAGGGTATCGATCTTCTCAAAAGATTCCAGCTGTGCTGGATTAAGATCGCCCTCAGGCTTGCCCCTGGTGGCATCATAGCAGCCCATGGTCTGAAACCAGTAGACTGCTCTCGTGCGCCACCTCTTATATTTCGCCCCTTAAAGGCAGGCAGTTTTAGATGCGCAGCAAAACCACTCGGAGTAAATTGCCTATAATCAGGTGTTTGGATTGTTGGAAATATGAGCAAATTACTACGAGATTTAATCCAAATAAACAGAATATAAATCATGACCACAGCAGCAGAGATTAAACTAATCATGCGAACTAGCATAGCAGATGAACATATCACATCTAGGGCACATACTAGAAACATGAATTCTACCACGATCTCGAACAGGAAGGATAGAATCACATACGGTGCAGCGGGTGTAGCACCGCCGGCGTTGATGTTGTCGCCCATGTTGTCGAGGATGAGGTTGCCGAGGTCGGGGAAGAAGTCGTCGTTCGCGAAGTCGTCGCTGCCAGCAGTCGCGTGAGTGCGCTCCCCAAAAACCTGATCGCCCCTCTCCCGTACAGGATCACGAGAGGCGGGGTTCCGGAAGCCTGCTGACCCTTCTCGCGGTGCACGCCGGAAGGAGGGATGGAGAAGACTAGCTTGGCAGCGCAATGATCTGGAACGGTGATGAGAAACCATACGAAGCGGCGGCTAGGGTAGACGTCTGCCTGACTATATATTGCGGGCCGGGTAGGTCATGGGAGTAAACCCCACGTCCGAGTCGTCACGATCCAAAAGAATCGGAAACGGTTCAGTAATTAACGTGTCCGTTAATTATTAATTAATGACTCATTAATTTTCCCATGCAGCAAAAATATAGACAACGTGCATAGCTCTGTCCTCGGCTCGGCTCAATCCCGCAACCCGCGGCGCGTCGTGACGAGGCGTGGCGTGGCGAGGCGAGCGAGGAGGAGGAGTGCGTGTGTAGGTCTCCTCTTCTCATGCTCATACAAGTGGTAGAAGAGCTCACCTTATAAAGAGGTGCAACTCTCTCTCAACTTCCAATGTGGGACTAAACTTTAGCCTCACTCACTCCACTCACATGTGTGCATGAATGGGCCAAGAGAATTTCAGAATTTTAGTTGGGCTTTTGGCCAAAGGCCTACTAGCAAAATTCCAACAATCCCCCACAAAGTCTCATTGGCACATCTCATCATTTAGTTCCAAAACATTGTTTTATATATCGGTGCTTAGTGGAGACTGTGAAGTAGAACTTCCACTTAGAAATTTATGCTACACTAAATCACAACTTGAATAGTGGACTATGCCTTGAACTACAAGTTTTCTATGAAACTAGTTTCACACAAATTCCTGACCGATACCGGGCTGCCGCAAGGCTTTCCCGCGGGTGGAGCGTATACGTCATACTCCAGGGCCTTTCATGAATTTATTAGAGAACACCCGATTCTCACAGACTGCGACGTTGACAGTCAAATTCATATAGGTGTGTTCCTCAGAAGATGTTCTGCAGGACAACATCTCTGCTTACCCGAATAAGCCACTTGGAACACATTAAGATAATTATCAACCTGCCATGCAGATCAGGAGAGTATTGCATCTTTACGGAGTGGGATAATTAATATAGGGATACTCTCCTCCCAGCTGACCAACAGCTTGTCTCCCACTTCTACTTCACGGGATCTCCGATCACATAGAGTGGGTTACCACTATGGACAACTCATGCGGTCGGTCTCAAACCCATCTCCATCGATGCATTATCTATCACATTACGTGATAGACCCTTTGTGAAGGGATCTGCCAAGTTTTTCGACGTTTGGATATAATCCAACGTAATAACTCCGGAGTTCCTCAATTTTCTGACAGATTTTAGTCTCCTCTTCACATGCCTTGAGGACTTCATATTGTCCTTAGAACTGTTTATCTTGACGATCACAGTTTGATTATCACAGTTGATCAGGATAGGGGGTATTGGTTTTTCAACCATAGGTAAGGCCATCAAGATTTCACGAAGCCACTCTGCTTCAACAGTGGCAGTGTCTAATGCTGTGAGTTCTGCTTCCATAGTTGACCTCGTTAAGATGGTCTGCTTGCAAGACTTCCAGGAAACAGCGCCACCACCAAGTGTAAAAACATAACCACTTGTGGCCTTAATCTCATCAGCATCAGATATCCAGTTTGAGTCACTATAACCCTCCAGTACCCTTGGATACCCGGTGTAGTGAATCCCATAGCTCGCGGTGCCTTTCAAATAGCGCATAACTCTCTCAAGCGCATGCCAATGATCATCTCCCGGTTTTGACACAAACCGACTCTGGTTGCTCACAGCAAAAGAGATGTCAGGCCTCGTGGCACTCGCCAAATACATAAGCGAGCCAATAATCTGAGAATACCTCAGTTGATCTCTAGCAATCCGTCGATTCTTTCGAAGCAACACACTAGCATCATATGGAGTTGGAGAAGGCGTGCAGTCGCTATACCCAAAACGACTCAAGACCTTTTCCACATAATGAGACTGAAGCAGTGTGATCCCACCATTCTCATCTCTCAACAGCTTGATGTTTAAGATAACATCAGCTACTCCTAGATCCTTCATCTCAAAACAGCGAGATAAGAAATCCTTAACCTCCTTGATTAAATCAAGTTTGGTTCCAAAGATCAATATGTCATCGACATACAGACAAAGAATAACTCCTTCGCCCCCACCATAGCGATATTACACGCACTTGTCACCATCGTTTACTACAAAGCCGGCAGCAGTTAATGTTCTTTCGAACTTCTCATGCCACTCCTTAGGAGCTTGTTTAAGTCCATATACATACTTTAATAACTTGCACACCTTTCCTTCCTAACCATGTACTACAAAACCATCTGGCTGATCCATGTAAATTTTCTCCTTCAACTCTCCATTAAGGAAAGCCGTCTTAACGTCCATTTGATGAACGAGAAGACCATGTGAGGCAGCCAGTGATAGTAGCACCCGAATTGTGGTCAGTCTAGCCACGGGTGAGTAAGTATCAAAGAAGTCTTGTTACTGATGGATTTGTGAACTAGGGTTCATGAAGGAGAGGAGACATTGGGGAAAATTCTGGGGTCTTCTCCCGATCCCCTTCTCACCTCTCTTCATTTATATTTTTGTTCTTTTACAATATAGTCCTCATGTCCTTACATAATTACAACTCAGATCAACACTCCCCCTCAAGATGGGGTGAATATATCATACAAACCCATCTTGCTACAGAAAATCGAGAATCATTTCTCAGGTAGACCTTTCGTAAGTATATCCTTCACTTGACTAGATGAACTTACATAAGGCATACATATTATCCCTCTATCCAATTTCTCTTTGATGAAGTGACGATCAATTTCCACATGTTTGGTTCTATCATGTTGCACTGGGTTATTTGCAATATCTATGGCGGCCTTGTTATCACAGTATAGCATCAGTGGTGATTCCTTGAACTGAAGGAAATATGCCCTAGAGGCAATAATAAAGTTATTATTTATTTCCTTATATCATGATAAATGTTTATTATTCATGCTATAATTGTATTAACCGGAAACATAATACATGTGTGAATACATAGACAAATAGAGTGTCACTAGTATGCCTCTATTTGACTAGCTCGTTAATCAAATATGGTTATCTTTCCTAAGCATGGACAAAGAGTTGTTATTTGATTAACGGGATCACATCATTAGGAGAATGATGTAATTGACATGACCCATTCCGTTAGCTTAGCACACGATCGTTTAGTATGTTGCTATTGCTTTCTTCATGACTTATACATGTTCCTATGACTATGAAATTATGCAACTCCCGTTTACCGGAGGAACGCTTTGTGTGCTACCAAACGTCACAACATAACTGGGTGATTATAAAGGTGCTCTATAGGTGGCTTCGAAGGTACTTGTTGGGTTGGCGTATTTCAAGATTATGATTTGTCACTCCGATTGTCGGAGAGGTATCTCTGGGCCCTCTCGGTAATGCACATCACTTAAGCCTTGCAAGCATTGCAACTAATGAGTTAGTTTCAGGATGATATGTTACGGAACGAGTAAAGAGACTTGCCGGTAACGAGATTGAACTAGGTATTGAGATACCGACGATCGAATCCTGGGCAAGTAACAAACCAATGACAAAGGGAACAACGTATGCTGTTATGCATCTAACCGATAAAGATCTTCGTAGAATATGTGGGAGCCAATATGAGCATCCAGGTTCCGCTATTGGTTATTTACCGGAGACGTGTCTCGGTCATGTCTACATAGTTCTCGAACCCGTAGGGTCCGCATGCTTAACGTTTCGATGACAGTTATATTATGAGTTCATATGTTTTGATGTACCGAAGGTTGTTCGGAGTCCAGGATGTGATCACGGACATGACGAGGAATCTCGAAATGGTCGAGACATGAATATTGATATATTGGAAGCCTATGTTTGGATATCGGAAGTGTTCCGGGTGAAATCGGGATTTTACCGGAGTACCGGGAGGTTACCGGAACCCCCCGGGGACTTAATGGGCCTTAGTGGGCCATGGTGGAAGAGAGAGGAGGCGGCCAGGGAAAGGGCCGCGCCCCCTCCCCCCTAGTCCGAATAGGACAAGGAGAGGGGGGCGGCACTCCCCTTCCTTCTCCTCCACCTCTTTCCCTCCTCTCTCCTAGTCCAACATGGAAAAGGGGGGGAGTCCTACTCCCGGTAGGAGTAGGAATCCTCCTGGCGCGCCCTCTCTCCTGGCCGGACGCACCCCCCTTGCTCCTTTATATACGGGGGCAGGGGGGCCCCATAGACACAACAATTGATCTGTTTGATCTTTTAGCCGTGTGCGGTGCCCCCACCACCATAGTCCACCTCGATAATACTATAGCGGTGCTTAGGCGAAGCCCTATGTCGGTAGAACATCAACATCATCACCACACCATCGTGCTGACAAAACTCTCCCTCAACACTCGGCTAGATCGGAGTTCGACGGACGTCATCGGGCTGAACGTGTGCTGAACTCGGAGGTGCCGTGCGTTCGGTACTTGATGGTCGGATCGTGAAGACGTACGACTACATCAATCACGTTGTGCTAACGCTTCCGCTTTCGGTCTACGAGGGTACGTGGACACACTCTCCCCTCTCGTTGCTATGCATCACCATGATCTTGCGTGTGAGTAGGATTTTTTTTGAAATTACTACATTCCCCAACAGTGGTTTCCGAGCCTAGTTTTATGCGTAGATGTCATATGCACGAGTAGAACAAAAGTGAGTTGTGGGCAATATAAGTCATACTGCTTACCAGCATGTCACACTTTGGTTCGGCGGTATTGTTGGATGAAGTGGCCCAGAGCAACATTACGCGTACGCTTACGCGAGACTGGTTCTACTGACGTGCTTTGCCCACAGGTGGCTGGCGAGTGTCAGTTTCTCTAACTTTAGTTGAACCGAGTGTGGCTACACCCGGTCCTTGTGAAGGTTAAAACATCACCAACTTAACAAACTATCGTTGTGGTTTTGATGCGTAGGTCAGAACGGTTCTTGCTAAGCCCGTAGCAGCCACGTAAAATTTGCAACAACAAAGTAGAGGACGTCTAACTTGTTTTTGCAGGGCATGTTGTGATGTGATATGGTCAAGACATGATGCTAAATTTTATTGTATGAGATGATCATGTTTTGTAACCGAGTTATCGGCAACTGGCATGAGCCATATGGTTGTCGCTTTATTGTATGCAATGCAATCGCCCTGTAATGCTTTACTTTATCACTAAGCGGTAGCGATAGTCGTAGAAGCATAAGATTGGCGAGACGACAACGATGCTACGATGGAGATCAAGGTGTCACGTCGGTGACGATGGTGATCATGATGGTCCTTCGGAGATGGAGATCACAAGCACAAGATGATGATGATGGCCATATCATATCACTTATATTGATTGCATGTGATGTTTATCTTTTATGCATCTTATCTAGCTTTGATTGACGCTAGCATTATAAGATGATCTCTCACTAAATTTCAAGATAAAAGTGTTCTCCCTGAGTATGCACCGTTGCCAAAGTATGTCGTGCCCAGACACCACGTGATGATCGGGTGTGATAATCTCTACGTCCATCTACAACGGATGCAAGCCAGTTTTGCACACGCAGAATACTCGGGTTAAACTTAACGAGCCTAGCATATGTAGATATGGCCACGGAACACTGAGACCGAAAGGTCAAGTGTGAATCATATAGTAGATATGATCAACATAGCGATGTTCACCATTGAAAGCTACTCCATGTCACGTGATGATCGGTTATGGTTTAGTTGATTTGGATCACGTGATCACTTAGAAGCACTAGTAGAAAAGGGGGCAAAGGTCCAGGCCGGGTCAGCCCATTAGTCCCGGTTCAGTCTAGAACCGGGACTAGTGGGGGCATTGGACCCGGTTCGTGAGCCCAGGGGCCCAGCCGGGCCACGTGGGCCATTGGTCCCGGTTTGTCTGGACCTTTTGGTCCCGGTTGGTGGGACGAACCGGGACCAATGGGCCTGGCACCACCATTGGTCCCGGTTGGTGGCCTGAACCGGGACCAAAGGCTCCCCTTTAGTCCCGGTTCATGCCACGAACCGGGACCAATGAGGTGCCTATATATACCCTCGCCCGTGAGCAGAGCACTCCAGTGCTCTGTTTTTCTCTGGCCGGTGAGGGGAGGGCTTTGTGGTGCTCTAGCTCACCTCCTATGCACATGAGGTGTTCGATGAAATGCCCGAGCCACACTAGTTAAGCTTTCTCCTCTCGAAGCTCGACCTCAAAGCTCCATTTGTGTATATTGCTTCTTTGTGTATATTATGTATATATGTCAGTATATGTATTGTGTATATTGCTTCTTTTCAGATTTTTTTTCATATATATGTTTGTATTTTGTATTTTGCTTTTTTATAAAAATGTATATATGTTTGTATGTTCTCTGTGTATATATATGCAAAAGTTAGATTTAAATATTTAGAAAAGGATTATCTATATATGTTCTCTGATTTAGTACATTTTAGGTTAGTTTCATTTTTAGAAAAGTTTTATATATTTAGGAGAGGAAAAAGGAAAATAAGAAGAGGAAAAAGGAGAAGAAGAGGAGAGGAAGAAAAGGAAGAGGAGAAGAAGAAAGGAATAGAGGAGAAGAAGAAAAAATAGAAAAAAATCTATTTTTTCTTTTCTCCTCTATTCCTTTTTTCTTCTCCTCTTTTTTTTCTTCTTTTTTTTCTTCGATCTTCTCCTCTATTCCTTTCTTCTTCTCCTCTTTTTATTTCTTCTTCGTTTTCTTCAACACGAGGGGGGGGGTTTGATGTAACCCCCTCCCGATAACTTCAACACGAGGGGGGTCGATATAACCCCCTCCCGATAACTTCAACACGTGGGGGGAGGGTCGATATGCCCCCCCCCCCGATAACATTATTTTCCTGTGTATGTATGTCGTCGTTGTTGATATTACCCCCTCCCGGATAACTTCGACATGAGGGGCGGTCAATATATATACCCCCTCTCGACTGTGATAACTTATACCGCGGGAGCACCCCCCGACCCTCTCGCTCGACCAAAACTCTCAAGGACACCCAAACCCTAGAAAAAAAGATGTCGGTCTCCTACCCCCTCCCGCCGCGCCCCTACCCGACAAACTCTCTCAAGGCCACCCCAAACCCTTGAAGCGTTGTCGAGGCCACCCCAAACCCTAGAGAAGCATCGTCGAGGCCACTAATATGATTCCTTACTATGATTAGCTAGCTAGTTCTACGTTTGCCACTAATATATCCATCTGTCATGTTTGAATAATAATTGCCATGTTGTAAATATTTGTAGAAACTATGGACACCGCCCGAGACGAAGCAAAAGAAGCGTTGTTGAGGGACATAATCGCAGAAGGAAGTGATGCCGTCTCGTTGTTTCTCAATGACACCGATGGTCTGGAAGGAGAGGGTGAAGAAGCTGGCTCCAGTGACCTAATGCCGGTGCAAGAAGGAGAACTTGAGGACGGCTCCGTTGACCCAATGCCGGTGCAAGGAGACCGTGATGACGGCTCCGATGACCGAACCGAGTCCGGCCAGGTATATATTAGTTAAGCCTATGCTGACTAGCTAATTGATGCATTCATTGTTTGGGTATGTACACATATTAATTAAGTCTTTGTTCTTTTTTCTAGCACTCCGAATCGAGCAAAACTGAGGTAAAGAGACGAGGCCCGAAGAAAAAGTTGAGCTCGGATGAAAGGTTTGAGATCATAGCAATCGCGCCCGATGGCCAACCGATTGAACCCATCCAAACAAAGAACGCATTTGTTGCTCAGTGCGGGGTTCTGGTTAGGGACAAGATCCCGATCAGCATCCAGCAATGGTTAAAGCCGGCTACAGAAGACCCTGAGGTGTCTTACATCAATGATATGCAGAAAAATGATCTTTGGACTGAGCTGAAGTCAAATTTCACCCTACCGCCAGAGGATGATCCGGAGAAGCCAGTTAAAGAGCAATTAATCAGGTCTTTTGCTCTTAAGAGGATGGCAGACCTATTCAGGAGGTGGAAGAAAGAGCTGAATAGGTTTGTCGATAAAAAAGAGACACCAGAATTCAAGGGCAGATATGAGAAGATCAGAGATCACTGGCCCGCATTTGTGGCCAACAAGACATCGGAAAAGAGTAAGAAGATGTCGGCGACAAACAAGAAAAATGCTGCGAAGAAGAAGCTTCACCATCGCACGGGGTCAGGTGGCTACCTCGTAGCCCGGCCTAAGTGGGCCAAGGCTGAGAATGATCTGGTTGAAAAAGGGATCAAACCAGAGACAATGAACTGGCCAGACAGTTGCCGGACTTGGTTCTTCCGGGCTGGCGGAACCTTGGACCCTGTAACAGGGAAGTGCATTTGGACGGATGAGCAACTTGACATACCCTTGAAGAAGCTTCGGTACTATATCGATGCAGCGCAGAAAGGGACATTCCTTCCAGACAGAGAGAACGACGAGCTCACAAAGGCCCTCGGAAATCCTGAGCACCCTGGACGGACACGTGGCACGCCAGGCTCCATTCCATGGAAGGCTGGGTTTCCGGACGCAAGCGGTTACAAAAGCCACGAGAGGAGGAAAAAAGTGCAGCAGACCGAACTGCAGGCGCTGCACGCAAGGGTACAAGCGATAGAGGGACGAGAAGCAAATCGCAGCAAACGACTTGCCGAAGCTTCCCCTGAAGCTACCCCGCCATCTCAGCGGAGAAGCAGCGTGGCTTCCACCGAGCTGCTTCAGCCGGAGCTTGTCTTGACAGCTCCTGCCAGCTATCCCGTGGATGCTATCACAGAGGCTCAAAATTGCCACCTTATGACGCAATGGATTAATATGAAGGTCAAGGCGGCTGTTGGCTCTGTTTTTCCTAATGAACCCGGTGCAACTTTTCACTGCCGGCCAATTCCAGAAGGATATGCTAAGGTGATGGTGGATCAAATAACGGCGGGATTTGAGGACCTCCCGCTTGACCATCCTACCGGAGAAGGGGAGACTCGGCTGGGTTCTTCTCTGAAGACTCCATGCCTATGGCGGAACGAGCTCATCAACCTTCCGAACTGGACGCCTCCGCCTCCTCCTCCTCCTCCGGCGAGTCAGGGCACTCCGCCTCCGCCACCGCCTCCTCCTACGGCGAGTGACGATCAGGGCCCTCGGCCGGCTCCTTCTCCGGCGCGTGGCGGCACTCCGCCTCCTTCTCCGCCTGTGCCGGCGTGCCCGAGCAGCCAGCCTCCTCCTTCTTCGCCTCGTTAGCACGGGCGGAAGAGACCTGCCACCGCTCCGGTAGCTGCTCCAGCACTTCGTAGTCCTTCTCCTCCGCCTCATAAGCAAGTAAAGAAGACAGCCGCTCCGTCTGTTCGGCCGGCGTCTAGCAGTATAGCCAGAGGCGGGAGGACATACAGATTCGGTCCTTCTCTGAAGACTCCATAGAAGTTACCATACGAGAGGACCCCGGAGGAGAACGCGAAGATCGCGCGAACCGAAGTGGATGACTGGTTTCAAGGGTTGAAAGCAAAGAGACATCCACCTCTGGAGGAGAAGGTAGATCCGGTGAAAGTGAAGCGCACTCTTGCTGCCCTGGCAAAACCACCCAAGTCTCCGCCGAAAGGCAACTATGAGCACATTATTGCAAAGACATGGGCCGAAGCGGAGCGGTCGGGAAGTACAGTCAGTGATCAAAGGATGAAAGAACGACGAGCAGCTGGGAGACAAATTGCCCAGCTCGGCGAACAAGCGAAGCAATCGTGCCCCCCGCTCAAGGTGCCTAGCGACATCGTCGATCCAAGGATGGTGCCCGGTTATAGCAATCTTGACGATTACCTGCCCGATGATTGACATTATGATCCCATGGAGGTTGCAGATACACAGATACGAGTACGGGAAGCCGCTCGTCAAAGATGAAAAATCTCTATCAACGATGATGCGAAGATTGCATGATTGGTACTTGAAAATCTGCAGAGAGTCTGGGGGGAGGAGTACTTTGTATGCGAGAGTTAAACTGGAGCATGACCTCGTTGGAATTGAACTGTTGCCTATTCCATTTGAGGAGTTCTATCAGTTTTTCAATCAATTGGCCCTCAATAAAGCAACGGTCACCTGCTACTGTCTGTAAGTACTACTACTTTTGTCATTAAGTCTCTCTAAATAGCTCAGCTCTTTCATTGCATGTATTTATGATTATCCTCACTATATTATGCAGATTGAAGATCGCCGAATTGAAGAAAAGACAAATTGGTGATATTGGGTTCGTTAACACATATCTCATAGATGCAACTGAGGTTGAACATCGTCCCGAAGATACTGAGGCCAACTTGCTACGATCATTCAAAATAAATGAAAACAAAGATATAATACTCTCTCCTTACAACTTCAAGTGAGTGTTACTGTCTTGTGCATATTCGGTTTCCCTTATATATTAGTCCAGGTTATAGTAATGTAATTGATGAGTTATGCATGCGTGCGCTGGTACAACTATATTCTCCTAGAGATTAGGCTTGAGCAGGGAGTAGTAACTGTCTTGGACTCTAAACGAAAAGATCCCCAGGAGTATGCGGACATGATTGAAATCCTCAAGAAGTAAGTTAAGTCGATCATTATCCACCATATCAGCAACTTTGTTCATTTCCTGATATCAAGTAATTGTTTTCTTTGTCCGGCAGGGTTTGGAGAAAATTCACCAGAAAAGCATCGGGACTACCGAAGGAGCTGCAATTTAGACACCCGAAAGTAAGTACTATAGTAGCATGTTCCGCGCATCTACTAGTAATTCAAGCGCTAGTTTCATCAATATCATTTGGCATTCTTGCTTATCAGTTTGATTGACCTCTATTTCTTGTAAAGTGGTTGTGGCAGGAACAAGGGGATGATTTCTGTGGATACTACGTCTGCGAGTCCATCCGCCACACGACCTGTGAGCGGGGGGGGGGGGGCTACTCTGCTGAACAATATGAAGTGCGTAAATAACAATATTCACAATTTTATTTTATTACCATCATTTGTGTTGAGTTTCATTCATTCATATATATATATATGTATTGACCCCCTTCTTCAAATTAGATGTTCCGGATGCGGGATGAACTCCTAGCACCAGATCGCATGCGAGCAATTCAAGAGGAATTGGCGGCATTCTTTCTTGACCACGTGATCGCTGAAGACGGAGAATACTATGTGGACCATGCGTCCGTAATTTAGGAGATTATATTTGTAAGAGATAATTATTGTATATATGTAGCCGGTAGTGTCGGATAGATATACGAGAACTTGTTGTTCGACCAATCTCTCGGAGAAGGAGAGGTGGTCGATATCACTTCTCTCTGTATGCATATATGTTCATGACGATCTTCTGTTTCCTTCGTTTGCTTACTAGCTAGCTAGCGTGTCTAGTCCTCTCTATATGTATGTAGTACGTAGCGTCGACCAAGCACGGACATAAGAGAGGACACTTCTCTCAATTAATTAGCTATCTAACACAATATATACCTAAACTAACCCCCTAAAACCCCAACCCCCCCCCTTTCAAAAAAAACAGAAACCCCAGCCACAGAAATGCTGACGCGTGGATGCCTATTGGTCCCGGTTGGTGCCTCCAACCGGGACCAAAGGCCCTCCTGCTTGGGCTCAGCGCGCAGGCCACGTGGAGGCCCATCTGTCCCAGTTCTGGTTAGAACCGGGACTAAAGGGTCAAGGCATTAGTAACGACCCTTTAGTCCCGATTCTGGAATCGGGACAAAAGGCCCTTATGAACTGGGACAATAGGCCCGTTTTCTCCTAGTGAAGATTAGAGGGATGTCTTTCTAAGTGGGAGTTCTTAAGTAATATGATTAATTGAACTTAAATTTATCATGAACTTAGTACCTGATAGTATCTTGCTTGTCTATGTTGATTGTAGATAGATGGCCTGTGTTGTTGTTCCATTGAATTTTAATGCGTTCCTTGAGAAAGCAAAGTTGAAAGATGATGGTAGCAATTACACAGACTGGGTCCGTAACTTGAGGATTATCCTCTTTGCTGCACAGAAGAATTACGTCCTGGAAGCACCGCTGGGTGCCAGGCCTGCTGCTGATGCAACTGATGATGTTAAGAACGTCTGGTAGAGCAAAGCTGATGACTACTCGATAGTTCAATGTGCCATGCTTTACGGCTTAGAACCGGGACTTCAACGACGTTTTGAACGCCATGGAGCATATGAGATGTTCCAGGAGTTGAAGTTAATATTTCAAAAGAATGCCCAAATTGAGAGATATGAAGTCTCCAATAAGTTCTATAGCTGCAAGATGGAGGAGAATAGTTCTGTCAGTGAGCATATACTCAAGATGTCTGGGTACTGCAATCACTTGATTCAACTGGGAGTTAATCTTCCAGATGATAGCGTCATTGACAGAATTCTCCAATCACTGCCACCAAGCTACAAGAGCTTCGTGATGAACTATAATATGCAAGGGATGGATAAGACAATTCCTGAGCTCTTCGCAATGCTAAAGGCTGCGGAGGTAGAAATCAAGAAGGAGCATCAAGTGTTGATGGTATATAAGACCACCGGTTTCAAGAAGAAGGGAAAAGGGAAGAAGAAGGGGAACTTCAAGAAGAAAAGGAAGCAAGTTGCTGCTCAGGAGAAGAAACCCAAGTCTGGACCTAAGCCTGAAACTGAGTGCTTCTACTGCAAGCAGACTGGTCACTTGAAGCGGAACTGCCCCAAGTATTTGGCGGATAAGAAGGATGGCAAGGTGAACAAAGGTATATGTGATATACATGTTATTGATGTTTACCTTACTAGAGCTCGCAGTAGCACCTGGGTATTTGATACTGGTTCTATTGCTAATATTTGCAACTCGAAATAGGGACTACGGATTAAGCGAACACTGGCCAAGGACGCGGTGACGATGCGGGTGGGAAATGGTTCCAAAGTCGATGTGATCTCGGTCGGCACGCTACCTCTACATCTACCTTCGGGATTAGTATTAGACCTAAATACTTGTTATTTGGTGCCAGCGTTGAGCATGAACATTATATCCGGATCTTGTTTGATGCGAGACGGTTACTGATTTAAATCAGAGAATAATGGTTGTTCTATTTATATGAGTAATATCTTTTATGGTCAAGCACCATTGAAGAGTAGTGATACACATATTCATAATGTTGAAGCCAAAAGATGCAGAGTTGATAATGATAGTGCAACTTATTTGTGGCACTGCCGTTTAGGTCATATCGGTGTAAAGCGCATGAAGAAACTCCATACTGATGGACTTTTGGAACCACTTGATTATGAATCACTTGTTACTTGCGAACCGTGCCTCATGGGCAAGATGACTAAAACACTGTTCTCCGGAACTATGGAGAGAGCAACAGATTTGTTGGAAATCATACATACAGATGTATGTGGTCCGATGAATGTTGAGGCTCGTGGCGGATATCGTTATTTTCTCACCTTCACAGATGATTTAAGCAGATATGGGTATATCTACTTAATGAAACATAAGTCTGAAACATTTCAAAAGTTCAAAGAATTTCAGAGTGAAGTTGAACATCATCGTAACAAGAAAATAAAGTTTCTATGATCTGATCGTGGAGGAGAATATTTGAGTTACGAGTTTGGTCTACATTTGAAACAATGCGGAATAGTTTCGCAACTCACATCACCTGGAACACCACAGCGTAATGGTGTGTCCGAACATCGTAATCGTACTTTACAAGATATGGTGCAATCTATGATGTCTCTTACAGATTTACCGCTATGGTTTTGGGGTTATGCTTTAGAGACGGCCTCATTCACGTTAAATAGGGCACCATTGAAATCCGTTGAGACGACGCCTTATGAACTGTGGTTTGGCAAGAAACCAAAGTTGTCATTTCTGAAAGTTTGGGGCTGCGATGCTTATGTGAAAAAGCTTCAACCTGATAAGCTCGAACCCAAATCGGAGAAATGTGTCTTCATAGGATACCCAAAGGAGACTGTTGGGTACACCTTCTATCACAGATCCGAAGGCAAGACATTCTTTGCTAAGAATGGATCCTTTCTAAAGAAGGAGTTTCTCTCGAAATAAGTGAGTGGGAGGAAAGTAGGACTTGATGAGGTAACTGTACCTGCTCCGTTATTGGAAAGTAGTTCATCACAGAAACCGGTTCCTGTGACGCCTACACCAATTAATGAGGAAGTTAATGATGATGATCATGGAACTTCAGATCAAGTTGTTACTGAACCTCGTAGATTAACCAGAGTAAGATCCGCACCAGAGTGGTACGATAATCCTATTCTGGAAGTCATGTTACTAGATCATGATGAACCTATGAACTATGAAGAAGCGATGGTGAGCCTAGATTCTGCAAAATGGCTTGAGGCCATGAAATCTGAGGTGGGATCCATGTATGAGAACAAAGTGTGGACTTTGGTTGACTTGCCTAATGATCGGCAAGCAATTGAGAATAAATGGATCTTCAAGAAGAAGACTGATGCTGACGGTAATGTTATTGTCTACAAAGCTCGACTTGTTGCGAAAGGTTTTCGACAAGTTTAAGGGATTGACTACGATGAGACCTTCTCACCCATAACGATGCTTAAGTCTGTCCGAATCATGTTAGCAATTGCCGCATTTTATGATTATGAAATTTGGCAAATGGATGTCAAAACTGCATTCCTGAATGGATTTCTTGAAGAAGAGTTGTATATGATGCAACCGGAAAGTTTTGTCGATCCAAAGGGAGCTAACAAAGTGTGCAAGCTCCAGCGATCCATTTATGGACTGGTGCAAGCCTATCGGAGTTGGAATAAACGCTTTGATAGTGTGATCAAAACATTTGGTTTTGTACAGACTTTTGGAGAAGCCTGTATTTACAAGAAAGTGAGTGGGAGCTCTATAGCATTTCTGATATTATATGTGGATGACATATTACTGATTGGAAATGATATAGAATTTCTGGATAGCATAAAGGGATACTTGAATAAGAGTTTCTCAATGAAAGACCTCGGTGAAGCTGCTTACATATTGGGCATCAAGATCTATAGAGATAGATCAAGACGCTTAATTGGACTTTCACAAAGCACATACCTTGACAAAGTTTTGAAGAAGTTCAAAATGGATCAAGCAAAGAAAGGGTTCTTGCCTATGTTACAAGGTGTGAAGTCGAGTAAGACTCAATGCCCGACCACTGCAGAAGATAGAGAGAAAATGAAAGATGTTCCCTATGCTTCAGCCATAGGCTCTATCATGTATGCAATGTTGTGTACCACACCTGATGTGTGCCTTGCTATAAGTCTAGCAGGGAGGTACCAAAGTAATCCAGGAGTGGATCACTGGACAGCGGTCAAGAACATCCTGAAATACCTGAAAAGGACTAAGGATATGTTTCTCGTTTATGGAGGTGACAAAGAGCTCATCGTAAATGGTTACGTTGATGCAAGCTTTCACACTGATCCGGACGATTCTAAATCGCAAACCGGATACGTGTTTACATTGAACGGTGGAGCTATCAGTTGGTGCAATTCTAAACAAAGCATCGTGGCGGGATCTAAGTGTGAAGCGGAGTACATAGCTGCTTCAGAAGCAGCAAATGAAGGAGTATGGATGAAGGAGTTCATATCCGATCTAGGTGTCATACCTAGTGCATCGGGTCCAATGAAAATCTTTTGTGACAATACTAGTGCAATTGCCTTGGCGAAGGAATCCAGATTTCACAAAAGAACCAAGCACATCAAGAGACGTTTCAATTCCATCCGGGATGTAGTCCAGGTGGGAGACATAGAAATTTGCAAGATACATACGAATCTGAATGTTGCAGACCCGTTGACTAAGCCTCTTCCACGAGCAAAACATGATCAGCACCAAGGCTCCATGGGTGTTAGAATCATTACTGTGTAATCTAGATTATTGACTCTAGTGCAAGTGGGAGACTGAAGGAAATATGCCCTAGAGGCAATAATAAAGTTATTATATATTTCCTTATATCATGATAAATGTTTATTATTCATGCTAGAATTGTATTAACCGGAAACATAATACATGTGTGAATACATATACAAACAGAGTGTCACTAGTATGCCTCTACTTGACTAGCACGTTAATCAAAGATGGTTATTTTTCCTAACCATGGACAAAGAGTTGTTATTTGATTAACGGGATCACATCAATAGGAGAATGATGTGATTGAAATGACCCATTCCGTTAGCTTAGCAAACGATCGTTTAGTATGTTGCTATTGCTTTCTCATGACTTATACATGTTCCTATGACTATGAGATTATGCAACTCCCGTTTACCGGAGGAACACTTTGTGTGCTAGCAAACGTCACAACATAACTGGGTGATTATAAAGGTGCTCTACAGGTGTCTCCGAAGGTACTTGTTGGGTTGGCGTATTTCGAGATTAGGATTTGCCACTCCGATTGTCGGAGAGGTATCTCTGGGCCCTCTCAGTAATGCACATCACTTAAGCCTTGCAAGCATTGCAACTAATGAGTTTGTTGCGGGATGATGTATTACGGAATGAGTAAAGAGACTTGCCGGTAACGAGATTGAACTAGGTATTGAGATACCGACGATCGAATCTCGGGCAAGTAACATACCGATGACAAAGGGAACTACGTATGTTGTTATGCGGTCTGACCGATAAAGATCTTCTTAGAATATGTGGGAGCCAATATCAGCATCTAGGTTCCGCTATTGTTTATTGACCGGAGACGTGTCTCGGTCATGTCTACATAGTTCTCGAACCCGTAGGGTCCGCACGCTTAACGTTTCGATGACAGTTATATTATGAGTTTATATGTTTTGATGTACCGAAGGTTGTTCGGAGTCCGGGATGTGATCACGGACATGACGAGGAGTCTCAAAATGGTCGAGACATGAAGATTGATATATTGGAAGCCTATGTTTGGATATCGGAAGTGTTCCGGGTGAAATCGGGATTCTACCGGAGTACCGGGAGGTTACCGGAACCCCCAGGGGACTTAATGGGCCTTAGTGGGCCTTGGTGGAAGAGAGAGGAGGCGGCCAGGGCAAGGGCCGCGCCCCCTCCCCCCTAGTTCGAATAGGACAAGGAGAGGGGGGCAGCGCCCCCCCTTCCTTCTTCTCCTCCACCTCTTTCCCCTCTCTCTGCTAGTCCAACAAGGAAAAGGGGGGAGTCCTACTCCTTGTAGGAGTAGGACTCCTCCTGGCGCGCCCTCTCTCCTGGCCGGCCGCACCCCCCTTGCTCCTTTTTATACGGGGGCAGGGGGCCCCCCATAGACACAACAATTGATTTGTTTGATCTTTTAGCCGTGTGCGGTGCCCCCCTCCACCATAGTCCAACTCGATAATACTGTAGTGGTGCTTAGGAGAAGCCCTACGTCGGTAGAACATCAAAATCGTCAGCACACCATCGTGCTGACAAAACTCTCCCTCAACACTCGGCTGGATCGGAGTTCGAGGGACGTCATCGGGCTGAATGTGTGCTGAACTTGGATGTGTCGTGCATTCGGTACTTGATCGGTCGGATCGTGAAGACGTACGACTAACATCAACCGCGTTGTGCTAACGCTTCCACTTTCAGTCTATGAGGGTACGTGGACACACTCTCCCCTCTCATTGCTATGCATCACCATGATCTTGCGTGTGCGTAGGAAATTTTTTGAAATTACAAAGTTCCCCAACATGAACAACCCTAGTTCTGTCAGTAATATCTTTAACCATAATACCTCACATACACCATGTGCCATAGATCGAAACTCAGCTTTTGCTGTGGATCTAGCCACAACAATTTGCTTCTTGCTGCGCCATGAAACTAAATTCCCACCAACGAAGGTACAGTGCCCAGATGTTGATCATCGATCATCTAGTTGTTGGGGAATGTAGTAATTTCAAAAAAATTCCTACGCACACACAAGATCATGGTGATGCATAGCAACGAGAGGGGAGAGTGTGTCCACGTACCCTTGTAGACCGAAAGCGGAAGCGTTAGCACAACGCGGTTGATGTAGTTGTACGTCTTCACGATCCGACGATCCAAGTACCGAACGTACGACACCTCTCTGAGTTCAGCACATGTTTCGCTCGATGACGTCCCTCGAACTCCGATCCATCCGAGCTTTGAGGGAGAGTTTCGTCAGCATGACGGCGTCGTGACGATGATGATGTTCTACCGACGCAGGTCTTCGCCTAAGCACCGCTACAATATTATCGAGGTGGACTATGGTGGAGGGGGGCACTGCACACGGCTAACAGATCCAAGGGATTAATTGTTGTGTCTATGGGGTGCCCCCGCCCCCGAATATAAAGGAGCAAGGGAGAGGCCGGCCCTAGAGGGGGCGCGCCAAGTGTGGAGAGTCCTACTAGGACTCCCAGGTCCTAGTAGGATTCCCCTTTCCTTTCCGGAGTACGAGAGAAGGAAAGAGGGGGAGAGGGAGAAGGAAAAGGGGGCTGCACCCCTTGTCCAATTCGGACCAGAGGGGGGCGCGCGCCTCCTTCCTTTTGGCCTCTCTCCTCCATTCCCGTATGGCCCAATAAGGCCCAATACTTCTCCCGGTGAATTCCCGTAACTTCCCGGTACTCCGAAAATACCGGAATCACTCGGAACCTTTCCGATGTACGAATATAGTCATCCAATATATCGATCTTTACGTCTCGACCATTTCGAGACTCCTCGTCATGTCCCTGATCTCATCCGGGACTCCGAACTACCTTCGGTACATCAAATCACATAACTCATAATACAAATCGTCATCGAACTTTAAGTGTGCGGACCCTACGGGTTTGAGAACTATGTAGACATGACCGAGACACATCTCCTATCAATAACCAATAGCGGAACCTGGATGCTCATATTGGCTCCTACATACTCTACGAAGATCTTTATCGGTCAAACCGCATAACAACATATGTTGTTCCCTTTGTCATCGGTATGTTACTTGCCCGAGATTCGATCGTCGGTATCTCAATACCTAGTTCAATCTCGTTACCGGCAAGTCTCTTTACTCATTCCGTAATACATCATCCCACAACTAACTCATTAGTTACAATGCTTGCAAGGCTTATAGTGATGTGCATTACCGAGTGGGCCCAGAGATACCTCTCTGACAATCGGAGTGACAAATCCTAATCTCGAAATACGCTAACCCAACAAGTACCTTCCGAGACAGCTGTAGAGCACCTTTATAATCACCCAGTTACGTTGTGACGTTTGGTAGCACACAAAGTGTTCCTCCGGTAAACGGGAGTTGCATAATCTCATAGTCATAGGAACATGTATAAGTCATGAAGAAAGCAACAGCAGAATACTAAACGATCAAGTGCTAAGCTAACGGAATGGGTCAAGTCAATCACATCATTCTCCTAATGATGTGATCCCGTTAATCAAATGACAATTCATGTCTATGGCTAGGAAACATAACCATCTTTGATCAACGAGCTAGTCAAGTAGAGGCATACTAGTGACACTCTGTTTGTCTATGTATTCACACATGTATTATGTTTCTGGTTAATACAATTCTAGCATGAATAATAAACATTTATCATGAAATAAGGAAATAAATAATAAGTTTATTATTGCCTCTAGGTCATATTTCCTTCTGTCTCCCACTTGCACTAGAGTTAATAATCTAGATCACATCGCCATGTGATTTAACATCAATAGTTCACATCATCATGTGATTAACATCCATAGTTCATATCGTCATGTGATCAACACCCAAAGGGTTTACTAGAGTCAATAATCTAGTTCACATCGCTATGTGATTAACACCCAAAGAGTACTAAGGTGTGATCATGTTTTGCTTGTGAGAGAAGTTTAGTCAACGGTCTGTCACATTGAGATCCGTTTGTATTTTGCAAATTTCTATGTCTACAATGCTCTGCATGGAGCTACTTTAGCTTATTGCTCCTACTTTCAATATGTATCCAGATTGTGACTTAGAGTCATCTGGATCAGTGTTAAAAACTTGCATCGACGTAACCCTTTACGACGAACCTTTTGTCACCTCCATAATCGAGAAACATATCCTTATTCCACTAAGGATAATTTTAACCGTTGTCCAGTGATATACTCCTAGATCACTATTTTACTCCCTTGTCAAACTCAGTGTAGGGTATACAATAGATCTGGTACACAGCATGGCATACTTTATAGAACCTATGGTTGAGGCATAGGGAATGACTTTCATTCTCTTTCTATCTTCTGCCGTGGTCAGGCTTTGAGTCTTACTCAATTTTACACCTTGTAACACAGGCAAGAACTCTTTCTTTGACTGTTCCATTTTGAACTACTTCAAAATCTTGTCAAGGTATGTACTCATTGAAAAAAATTATCAAGCGTCTTGATCTATCTCTATAGATCTTGATGCTCAATATGTAAGCAGCTTCACCGAGGTCTTTCTTTGAAAAACTCCTTTCAAATACTCCTTTATGCTTTCCAGAAAATTCTACATTATTTTCGATCAACAATATGTCATTCACATATATTTATCAGAAATGTTGTAGTGCTCCCACTCACTTTCTTGTAAATACAGGCTTTATCACAAGTCTGTATAAAACTATATGCTTTGATCAACTCATCAAAGCGTATATTCCAACTCCGAGATGCTTCCTCCAGTCCATAGATGGATCGCTGGAGCTTGCACATTTTGTTAGCAACTTTAGGATCGACAAAACCTTTTGGTTGCATCAGATACAACTCTTCTTTAAGAAATCCATTAAGGAATGTAGTTTTGACATCCATTTGCCAGATTTCATAAAATGTGGCAATTTGCTAACATGATTCAGACATACTTAAGCATCGCTACGAGTGAGAAAATCTCATCGTAGTCAACACCTTGAACTTTGTCAAAACCATTTTCGACAAGTCTAGCTTTGTAGATAGTAACACTACTATCAGCGTCCGTCTTCCTCTTGAAGATCCATTTATTTTCTATGGCTTGCCGGTTATCGGGCAAGTCAACCAAAGTCCATACTTTGTTCTCATACATGGATCCTATCTCAGATATCATGGCCCCAAACAATTTCGCGGAATCTGGTCTCATCACCACTTCCTCATAGTTCGTAGGTTCATCATGGTCAAGTAACATGACCTCCAGAACAGGATTACCATACCACTCTGTTGCGGATCTCACTCTTGTTGACCTACGAGGTTCGGTAGTAACTTGATCTGAAGCTTCATGATCATCATCATTAGCTTCCTCACTAATTGGTGTAGGTGTCACAGGAACTGGTTTCTGTGATAAACTACTTTCCAATAAGGGAGCAGGTACAGTTACCTCATCAAGTTCTCCTTTCCTCCCACTCACTTCTTTCGAGAGAAACTCCTTCTCTAGAAAGGATCCATTCTTAGCAACGAATAACTTGCCTTCGGATCTGTGATAGAAGGTGTACCCAACTATCTCCTTTGGGTATCCTATGAAGACACATTTCTCCGATTTGGGCTTGAGCTTATCAGGATGAAACTTTTTCTTATAACCATCACAACCCCAAACTTTAAGAAATGACAACTTTGGTTTCTTGCCAAACCATAGTTCATACGGTGGCGTCTCAACGGATTTAGATGGTGCCCTTTTTAACGTGAATGCAGCTGTCTCTAATGCATAACCCCGAAACTATAGTGGTAAATCAGTAAGAAACATCATAGATTGAAGTATATCCAATAAAGTACGGTTATGACGTTCGGACACACCATTATGTTGTGGTGTTCCAGGTGGCATGAATTTGTGATGACCCACAAGTATAGGGGATCTATCGTAGTCCTTTCGATAAGTAAGAGTGTCGAACCCAACGAGGAGCAGAAGGAAATGATAAACGGTTTTCAACAAGGTATTCTCTGCAAGTACTGAAATAAGTGGTAACAGATAGTTTTGTGATAGGATAGTTTGTAACGAGCAACAAGTAACAAAAGTAAATAAAGTGCACCAAGGTGGCCCAATCCTTTTTGTAGCAAAGGACAAGCCTGGACAAACTCTTATATAAGGAAAAGCGCTCCCGAGGACACATGGGAATATCGTCAAGCTAGTTTTCATCACATTCATATGATTCACGTTTGGTACTTTGATAATTTGATATGTGGGTGGACCGGTGCTTGGGTGCTGTTCTTACTTTAACAAGCATCCCACCTATGATTAACCTCTATTGCAAGCATCCGCAACTACAACAAAAGTATTAAGGTAAAACTAACTAGCATGAAACATATGAATCCAAATCAGCCCCTTACGAAGCAACACACAAACTAGGGTTTAAGCTTCTGTCACTCTAGCAACCCATCATCTACTTATTACTTCCCAATGCCTTCCTCAATGCCCAAATAATGGTCAAGTGTTATTTAGTCGAAGTTCACATAACACCACTAGAGGCTAGACAACATACATCTCATCAAAATATCGAACGAATACCAAATTCACATGACTACTAATAGCAAGACTTCTCCCGTGTCCTCAGGAACAAACGTAACTACTCACAAAGCATATTCATGTTCATAATCAGAGGGGTATTAATATGCATAAAGGATCTGAACATATGATCTTCCACCAAATAAACCAACTAGTATCAACTACAAGGAGTAATCAACACTACTAGCAACCTACTAGTACCAATCCCGCACTTGGAGACAAGAATCGGATACAAGAGATGAACTAGGGTTTTGAGATAAGATGGTGCTGGTAAAGATGTTGATGGAGATTGCCCTCTCCCGATGAGAGGAGCGTTGGTGATGACAATGGCGATGATTTCCCCCTCCCGGAGGGAAGTGTCCCCGGCAGAACAGCTCTGCCGGAGCCCTAGATTGGTTCCGCCAAGGTTCCGCCACGTGGCGGCGGAGTTTCGTCTCGAAAGGTTGTTTATGACTTTTTTCCTCATCGAAAGACATCATATAGCAGAAGATGGGCATCGGAGAGCCAACAGGGGGCCCACGAGGTAGGGGGCGCGCCCTGGGGGTAGGGCGCGCCCCCCACCCTCTTGGACAGGTGGGCCCCCCTCTGGTGAACTTCCTCCGCTCAATATTTTTTATTATTTACAAAAATGACTTCCGTGGAGTTTCAGGACTTTGGAGTTGTGCAGAATAGGTCTCTAATATTTGCTCCTTTTCCAGCCCAGAATTCCAGCTGCCGGCATTCTCCCTCCTTATGTAAACCTTGTAAAATAAGAGAGAATAGGCATAAGTATTGTGACATAACGTGTAATAACAGCCCATAATGCAATAAATATCGATATAAAAGCATGATGCAAAATGGACGTATCAACTCCCCCAAGCTTAGACCTCGCTTGTCCTCAAGCGGAAGCCGATAACGATAAATATGTCCCCATGTTTAGAGGTAGAGGTGTCGATAAAAATAAAATAAGGACATGAAGGCATCATGATTATTCTCATAACAGCAACAAATATAGATATTGTCATATGATTTCTTATGCTCAAGCAATAATCCATTCACAATGCAGAGTACGAATCATAAACTTTATTGAGAACCAACAAACTGTAATCTCAGTCATTGAAGCAATTGCAATTTATCATAACATCAAAAAGAGTCTATGTCAGAGCTTAAAAGCAAGTCCACATACTCAACTATCATCTAGTCTTTCATAATTGCTAACACTCACGCAATACTTGTGGTTACGGAGTTTTAATTGGACACAGAGGAATATAGGGGCTTATGGTTTCGCCCCCACAACCTTTTACCTCAAGGGTAATGTCAACAATAATAAGTCATGCTCCCCTACATCCGATTAGATATATCTATCAAGATCTTTCCAATATCCTGTGCTTGCCAAAGGATAAAATGAAAAAGGAAAGGTGAAGATCACCATGACTCTTGCATAAGGTAGAATATAATAGTAAAAGATAGGCCCTTCGCAGAGGGAAGCAGAGGTTGCCATGCGCTTTTATGGTTGGATGCACAACATCTTAATGCGAAAGAACGTCACTTTATATTGCCACTTGTGATATGAACCTTTATTATGCAGTCCGTCGCTTTTATTTCTTCCACATCACAAGATCGTATAAAGCTTATTTCCTCCACACCAATCAATCATACATATTTAGAGCAATTTTTATTGCTTTGCACCGATGACAACTTACTTGAAGGATCTTACTCAATCCATAGGTAGATATGGTGGACTCTCATGGCAAAACTAGTTTAAGGGTTTTGGAAGCACAAGTAGTATCTCTACTTGGTGCTGAGAATTTGGCTAGCATGAGGGGGAAAGGCAAGCTCAACATGTTGGAGGATCCATGAAAACATACTTTATCTCAGATAGAAGAAAACATAACTTCCTTGTCCAACATCAACTCTTTAGCATGTCATATTTTGATGAGTGCTCCCAATCATAAAAGATGTCAATAATAGTATATTTGTATGTGAAACCTCTCTTTCCTTATTAATTCCTATTAATTGCAACGAAGACCAAGGCTATGTCTGCCAACTCCCAACAACGTTTAATCATCATACTCTTTCTATGTGAAGTCATTACTCTTAATAAGATCAATATGATCTCTTTGTTTCTTTTTATTCTTTTCTCTTCTTTTCTTTTATTCACTCAAGATCATAGCAAAATAATCAAGCCCTTGACTTAACACTAATCTTTATTATATATAGCTCACGGACTCGATTACATAGAGAGATCATAAACCAAAACTCAAAACTAGATCATGCCATAAACTTTATTCTACTAGATCAAGATACTACTAATAGGATCGAACTAAGAAAAATGGTAAAGATAGGAGTGTGGTGGTAATACGATACCGGGGCACCTCCCCCAAGCTTGGCAGTTGTCATGGGGAGTGCCCATACCCATGTGATTATATCTCCTTCTTTGTTGTTGGTGAAGAAGGTGGGGATGATGATGGATAGTTGCACATCGAGCGTAAGACGTCCTCCAGCTTGCGGATAATGCCCTTGAGTGCAACAATATGCTCCTTCAACAAAATATTTTCACGTGTGAGATACTTGTTCTGTATACGAGCTAACTCAATCATCTTGAAAGCTTCGATCTCAGTTGGGGTAAGGAGATTTTGATCAAATTGAAGGATGTCTTCTGCAGCCGGAGCTCGATCCTCCATGACCTTCTTGATCCTTCCATCCTTGTTGATCTCCATGGGTTCTTCCCTCTTCAGATTTATCATCATTAGCCAAGCATCATTGTCACCGTTGTTGGAGGAGGGGGGCGACATGATGCCTGGCCTTGACAACCCTGACAGAAAACAGCTCGAAACAAGAACAGAGGACAATTGCATGATACGGGAGTCAAAACCTTCGGGAGAATATATAATGAATTTTTACCTACCAAAATACGTATCGTGCAAGAAAACGGAGTCCGGAAGGCATACGAGGTGCCCACGAGGTAGAGCGCCCTCCACCCTCGTGGGGCCCTCATGTCCTTCCCGGACTGCTACTTATTTTTCTATTTTTCTAAATATTCCAAAACGGAGAAATATTGCCTTAAAAATTGTTTTGGAGTCGGTTTACTTACCGTACCACATACCTATTCCTTTTCGGAGTCTGAAACGTTCTGGAAAGTGTCTCTTATGTATTCCTCCGGGGTTACGGTTTCAATAATATTGGTTTCAACATTTATAGGATTACCTGAGATATAATGTTTAATTCTTTGACCGTTTAGCACCTTTGGATTTGTCCCTTCGAAGTTGTTGATTTTTATGGCACCGGAACAATAGATCTCCTCGATAACGTAGGGGCCTTCCCATTTAGAGAGAAGTTTTCCTGCAAAAAAATTTAAACGAGAGTTGTATAGAATACATAATCACCTACATTAAACTCATGCTTTTGTATCCTTTTGTCATGCCATCTTTTAACTTTTTCTTTAAACAACTTGGCATTTTCATAAGCTTGGGTTCTCCATTCATCAAGTGAGCTAATATCAGATAACCTCTTCTCACCGGCAAGTTTGAAATCATAGTTGAGCTCTTTAATAGCCCAGTATGCCTTATGTTCTAGTTCGAGAGGTAAGTGACATGCTTTTCCATAAACCATTTTATATGGAGACATACCCATAGGATTTTTATATGCAGTTCTATAGGCCCATAATGCATCATCAAGTTTTTTGGACCAATTCTTTCTAGACCTATTGACAGTCTTTTGCAAAACTAATTTGAGTTCTCTATTACTCAATTCTACTTGCCCACTAGACTGTGAGTGATAAAGAGATGCAATTCTATGATTGACATCATACTTAGCAAGCATTTTACGGAAAGCACCATGAATAAAATGTGAACCACCATCAGTCATTAAATATCTAGGGACTCCAAAACTCAGGAAAATAACTTCTTTAAGCATTTTAATAGAAGTGTTATGATCAGCACTACTAGTTGGAATAGTTTCTACCCACTTAGTAACATAATCAACAGCAACTAAAATATGTGTATATCCATTGGAGGCAGGAAAAGGTCCCATATAATCAAAGCCCCAAACATCAAATGGTTCAATAACAAGTGAATAATTCATAGGCATTTCTTGACGTCTACTAATATTACCAATTCTTTGACATTCATCACAAGATAAGACAAACTTACGGGCATCCTTGAAGAGAGTGTGCCAATAAAAACTGGATTGCAATACCTTATGTGCAGTTCTGTCTCCAGCGTGGTGTCCTCCATAAGCTTCGGAGTGACATTTGCGTCGGATCTGTTCCTGTTCATGCTCAGGTACACAACATCTAATAACACCATCTACTCCTTTATAAAGATGTGGGTCATCCCAAAAGTAATGTCTCAAATCATAGAAGAACTTTTTCTTTTGTTGGTATGTGAAACTAGGTGGTATAAATTTAGCAACAATGTAATTAGCATAATCAGCATACCATGGAGTACTACAAGAAGTATTTATGACATTTAATTGCTCATCAGGAAAGCTATCATCAATAGGTAGTGGGTCATCAAGAACATTTTCTAACCTAGACAAGTTGTCTGCAACGGGGTTCTCAGCTCCCTTTCTATCAACAATATGCAAATCAAATTCTTGTAGCAAGAGAACCCATCTAATAAGTCTAGGTTTAGCATCTTTCTTTTCCATAAGATATTTAATAGCAGCATGATCAGTGTGAATAGTTACTTTAGAATCAACAATATAAGGTCTGAACTTATCACAAGCAAATACAACTCCTAAGAGTTCTTTTTCAGTAGTAGCATAATTTCTTTAAGCATTGTCTAAAGTCTTACTAGCATAATGGATAAAAATTAATTTTTTATCAACTCTTTGCCCTAGAACATCACCTACAGCATAATCACTAGCATTAGACATAATTTCAAAGGGTAAATTCCAATCAGGTGGCCGAACAATAGGTGCAGAGATCAATGCTTTCTTAAGTATTTCAAATGCTTCTACACAATCATCATCAAAGACAAACAGTATATCTTTTTGTAATAAATTAGTCAGAGGCTGAGAAATTTTTGAGAAGTCCTTAATGAACCTCCTATAAAATCCGGCGTGACCAAGGAAACTTCTTATACCTTTGATGTCCTTGGGACATGGCATCTTTTCAATAGCATCAACCTTGGCTTTACAAACTTCAATGCCTCTTTCAGAAACTTTATGCCCCAAGACAATACCTTCATTAACCATAAAGTGGCACTTTTCCCAATTCAAGACAAGATTAGTTTCTTGACATCTCTGCAAAACTCGATCAAGGTTGCTCAAGCAATCATCAAAAGAAGATCCATAGACGGAAAAGTCGTCCATGAAAACCTCACAAATCTTTTCACAAAGTCAGAGAATATAGCCATCATGCATCTTTGAAAGGTAGCTGGTGCATTACATAAACCAAAAGGCATACATCTATAAGAAAAAGTACCAAAAGGGCAAGTAAAAGTGGTCTTTGATTGATCTTTAGCTGACACAGGTATTTGAGAGAACCCAGAATAACCATCTAGAAAGCAATAGTGTGTGTGTTTGCATAATCTTTCTAGCATTTGATCGATAAAAGGTAAGGGGTAATGATCCTTTTTAGTAGCCTTATTTAATTTACAGAAATCAATTACCATCCTATAACCTATAATAATTCTTTGCGGAATCAATTCATCTTTATCATTAGGAACAACAATAACACCTCCCTTCTTAGGGACACACTAGACTGGACTTACCCACTGACTATCAGCAACGGGATAAATTATACCTGCCTCCAGAAGCTTTAGTATTTCTTTCCTTACCACTTCCTTCATTTTAGGATTCAGACGTCGTTGATGATCACGAACTGGTTTGGCATCGTCTTCCAAATTTATTTTATGTTGACATAGAGTGGGACTAATGCCCTTAAGATCATCAAGAGTATATCCAATAGCAGCACGGTGCTTCTTTAGAGTTTTCAATAATCTTTCTTCTTCATGCTCTTCGTCGAGATCCCAATATTCATAGTTGCGTTCAATTCTATCCAATAAATCCCATTTGAATTCAATAGTCTTCATCATAAAAGAGCCAGCACAAGAAGTATCGAGCATGATGCGATTGTTATCAGAAAGCCGAGCATAAAAACTTTGAATAATTATTTATCTCGAGAGCTCATAATTGGGGCATGAATATAACATTGATTTAAGCCTCCCCCAAGCTTGAGCGATGCTTTCTCCTTCGCGAGGCCAAAAATTATATATATAATTGCAATCATGATGAACAAGATGCATAGGATAAAATTTCTGATGAAATTCCAATTTCAATCGTCTGTAGTTCCATGATCTCGTATCATCACATAGCCTATACCATGTTGATGTCTACTACGCAACCTTATTCTTGTAGACGTTGTTGGGCCTCCAAGTGTAGAGGTTTGTAGGACAGTAGCAAATTTCCCTCAAGTGGATGACCTAAGGTTTATCAATCCGTGGGAGGCGTAGGATGAAGATGGTCTCTCTCTCTCAAACAACCCTGCAACCAAATAACAAAGAGTATCTTGTGTCCCCAACACACCCAATACAATGGTAAATTGTATAGGTGCACTAGTTCGGCGAAGAGATGGTGATACAAGTGCAATATGGATGGTAGATATAGGTTTTTATAAACTGAAAATATAAAAACAGCAAGGTAGCAAGCGGTAAAAGTGAGCGTAAACGGTATTGCAATGATAGGAAACAAGGCCTAGGGTTCATACTTTCACTAGTGCAAGTTCTCTCAACAATAATAACATAATTGGATCATATAACTATCCCTCAACATGCAACAAAGAGTCACTCCAAAGTCACTAATAGCGGAGAACAAACGAAGAGATTATGGTAGGGTACGAAACCACCTCAAAATTATTCTTTCCAATCAATCCGTTGGGCTATTCCTATAAGTGTCACAAACAGCCCTAGAGTTCGTACTAGAATAACACCTTAAGACACAAATCAACCAAAACCCTAATGTCACCTAGATACTCCAATGTCACCTCAAGTATCTGTGGGTATGATTATACGGTATGCATCACACAATCTCAGATTCATCTATTCAACCAACACATATAACCTCAAAGAGTGCCCCAAAGTTTCTACCAGAGAATCACGACGAAAACGTGTGCCAACCCCTATGCATAGGTTCATGGGCGGAACCCGCAAGTTGATCACCAAAACATACATCAAGTGAATCATGTGATATCCCATTGTCACCACAGATACGCACGGCAAGACATACATCAAGTGTTCTCAAATCTTTAAAGACTCAATCCGATAAGATTACTTCAAAGGGAAAACTCAATCCATTACAAGAGAGTAGAGGGGGAGAAGAAACATAAGATCCAACTATAATAGCAAAGCTTGCGATACATCAAGATCGTGCCAAATCAAGAACACGAGAGAGAGAGAGAGAGAGATCAAATGCATAGCTACTGGTACATACCCTCAGCCCCGAGGGTGAACTACTCCCTCCTTGTCATGGAGAGCGCCGGGATGATGAAGATAGCCACCAGTGAGGGTCCCCCCCCCCTCCAGCAGGGTGCCAGAACAGGGTCCCAATTGGTTTTTGGTGGCTACAGAGGCTTGCGGTGGTGGAACTCCCGATCTAATCTCTGTTCTGGAAGTTTTAGGATACGTGGGTATATATGGGTGCAGGAAGTATGTCGGTGGAGCCTCGGGGGCCCCATGAGGCAGGGGGCGCCCCCACCCTCGTGGGCACCTCCCTTTGCTCCTGACGTGGGGTCCAAGTCCATCCGGTAGCTTTCCTTCCACAAATAACTTCTCCAGTTGATTTCGTTCCGTTTTGACTTCATTTGAATTCCTTTTCTTCGAAACACTGAAATAGGCAAAAAAACAGCAAATCTGGGCTGGGCCTCCGGTTAATAGGTTAGTCCCAAAAGTAATATAAAAGTGGAAAATAAAGCCCAATGTTGCCCAAAACAGTAGATAATATAGCATGGAGCCATCAAAAATTATAGATACGTTGGAGACGTATCACATGTCAATGCATCTCCCTTCAAAGATAAAGGGAAGACCTTCTTCTTGACAACATCATCAGGTATACTTGCAAGCTTAACTAATCCACAAACCTCATCCACATATATTAGGTGCTCATCAGGATGCTTGGTTCCATCTCCTGCAAAAGTATTAGCTAGCAGTTTTTCTAGCATACCCGACGGAAATTCAAAGTAGACATTTTCATCTTCAGTAGGTTCAGTAGGTTGAGGAGCAACTCTTTGCTCTACTGGTCGGGGTGAAGATACCCCGAAAAGCCCCTCAGAGGATTACTTTCCATAGTAACAAGTGATAGTAAATTTCAGCACACTATATAAATTTTTCCTTACCAAATTCCACCTACCAAAGGCGCTTCACTCCCCGGCAACGGCGCCTGAAAAGAGTCTTGGTGACCCACAAGTATAGGGGATCTATCGTAGTCCTTTTGATAAGTAAGAGTGTCGAACCCAACGAGGAGCGGAAGGAAATGATAAGCGGTTTTCAGCAAGGTATTCTCTGCAAGTACTGAAATAAGTGGTAACAGATAGTTTTGTGATAGGATAATTTGTAACGAGCAACAAGTAACAAAAGTAAATAAAGTGCACCAAGGTGGCCCAATCCTTTTTGTAGCAAAGGACAAGCCTGGACAAACTCTTATATAAGGAAAAGCGCTCCCGAGGACACATGGGAATATCGTCAAGCTAGTTTTCATCACGTTCATATGATTCACGTTCGGTACTTTGATAATTTGATATGTGGGTGGACCGGTGCTTGGGTGCTGTTCTTACTTGAACAAGCATCCCACCTATGATTAACCTCTATTGCAAGCATCCGCAACTACAACAAAAGTATTAAGGTAAAACTAACTAGCATGAAACATATGAATCCAAATCAGCCCCTTACGAAGCAACACATAAACTAGGGTTTAAGCTTCTGTCACTCTAGCAACCCATCATCTACTTATTACTTCCCAATGCCTTCCTCAATGCCCAAATAATGGTCAAGTGTTATGTAGTCGAAGTTCACATAACACCACTAGAGGCTAGACAACATACATCTCATCAAAATATCGAACGAATACCAAATTCACATGACTACTAATAGCAAGACTTCTCCCGTGTCCTCAGGAACAAACGTAACTACTCACAAAGCATATTCATGTTCATAATCAGAGGGGTATTAATATGCATAAAGGATCTGAACATATGATCTTCCACCAAATAAACCAACTAGTATCAACTACAAGGAGTAATCAACACTACTAGCAACCTACTAGTACCAATCCCGCACTTGGAGACAAGAATCGGATACAAGAGATGAACTAGGGTTTTGAGATAAGATGGTGCTGGTAAAGATGTTGATGGAGATTGCCCTCTCCCGATGAGAGGAGCGTTGGTGATGACAATGGCGATGATTTCCCCCTCCCGGAGGGAAGTGTCCCCGGCAGAACAGCTCTGCCGGAGCCCTAGATTGGTTCCGCCAAGGTTCCGCCACGTGGCGGCGGAGTTTCGTCTCGAAAGGTTGTTTATGACTTCCGTGGAGTTTCAGGACTTTTGGAGTTGTGCAGAATAGGTCTCTAATATTTGCTCCTTTTCCAGCCCAGAATTCCAGCCGCCGGCATTCTCCCTCCTTATGTAAACCTTGTAAAATAAGAGAGAATAGGCATAAGTATTGTGACATAACGTGTAATAACAGCCCATAATGCAATAAATATTGATATAAAAGCATGATGCAAAATGGACATATCAATTTGTGAAACTATTCCACATTGTTTTAATTGAAGACCAAACTCGTAACTCAAATATTTGTCTCCGCGGAGGAGATCGTAGAAACTTTATTTTCTTGTCACGATGATTGTCCACTTCACTCTGAAATTCTTTGAACTTTTCAAATGTTTCAGACTTTATGTTTCATCAAGTAGATATACCCATATCTTGCTCAAATCATCTGTGAAGGTCAGAAAATAACGATACCCGCCGCGAGCCTCAACACTCATCGGACCGCATACATCAGTATGTATTATTTCCAATAAGTCAGTTGCTCGTTCCATTGTTCCGGAGAATGGAGTCTTAGTCATCTTGCCCATGAGGCATAACGTAGTAATTTCAAAAAATTTCCTACGCACACGCAAGATCATGGTGATGCATAGCAACGAGAAGGGGAGAGTGTGATCTACGTACCCTTGTAGATCGACAACGGAAGCGTTTGGTTGATGTAGTCGTACGTCTCCACGGCCCGACCGATCAAGCACCGAAACTACGGCACCTCCGAGTTCTAGCACACGTTCAGCTCGATGACGATCCCCGGACTCCGATCCAGCAAAGTGTCGGGGAAGAGTTCCGTCAGCACGACGGCGTGGTGACGATCTTGATGTACTACCGTCGCAGGGCTTCGCCTAAGCACCGCTACAATATTATCGAGGACTATGGTGGAAGGGGGCACCGCACACGGCTAAGAATATGATCACGTGGATCAACTTGTGTGTCTAGGGGTGCCCCTTGCCTCCGTATATAAAGGATCCAAGGGGGGGTGCGGCCGGCCCTAGTAGGAGGCGCGCAGGAGGAGTCCTACTCCTACCGGGAGTAGGACTCCCCTCCCTTTCCTTGTCCAAGTAGGAGAGGGGGAAGGAAGAGAGAGGAGAAGGGGGGGCGCCGCCCCTCCCTCCTTGTCCAATTCGGACTAGGGGGAGAGGGGGCGCGCGGCCTGCCCTGGCAGCCCCTCCTCTTCTCCACTTTAGGCCCATGAGGCCCATTAACCCCCCGGGGGGTTCCGGTAACCCCCCGGTGCTCCGGTTTTATTCGCGAACTTCCGAACACTTCCGGTGTCCGAATATAGCCGTCCAATATATCAATCTTTAATGTCTCGACCATTTCGAGACTCCTCGTTATGTCCGTGATCACAATCCGGGACTCCGAAACTTCGGTACATCAAAACTCATAAACTCATAATATAACTGTCATCGAAGTTAAGCGTGCGGACCCTACTGGTTCGAGAACATAATGTAGACATGACCGAGACACGTCTCCGGTCAATAACCAATAGCGGACCTGGATGCTCATATTGGCTCCTACATATTCTACGAAGATCTTTATCGGTCAGACCGCATAACAACATACGTTGTTCCCTTTGTCATCGGTATGTTACTTGCCCGAGATTCGATCGTCGGTATCCAATACCTAGTTCAATCTCGTTACCGGCAAGTCTCTTTACTCGTTCCGTAATACATCATCTCGCAACTAACTCATTGGTTGCAATGCTTGCAAGGCTTATGTGATGTGCATTACCGAGAGGGCCCAGAGATACCTCTCCGACAATCGGAGTGACAAATCCTAATCTCGAAATACGCCAACCCAACATGTACCTTTGGAGACACCTGTAGAGCTCCTTTATAATCACCCAGTTTACGTTGTGACGTTTGGTAGCACACAAAGTGTTCCTCCGGCAAACGGGAGTTGCATAATCTCATAGTCATAGGAACATGTATAAGTCATGAAGAAAGCAATAGCAACATACTAAACGATCGGGTGCTAAGCTAATGGAATGGGTCATGTCAATCAGATCATTCACCTAATGATGTGATCCGTTAATCAAATAACAACTCTTTGTTCATGGTTAGGAAACATAACCATCTTTGATTAACGAGCTAGTCAAGTAGAGGCATACTAGTGACACTCTGTTTGTCTATGTATTCACACATGTATTATGTTTCCGGTTAATACAATTCTAGCATGAATAATAAACATTTATCATGATATAAGGAAATAAATAATAACTTTATTATTGCCTCTAGGGCATATTTCCTTCAGTCTCCCACTTGCACTAGAGTCAATAATCTAGATTACACTGTAATGATTCTAACACCCATGGAGCCTTGGTGCTGATCATGTTTTGCTCGTGGAAGAGGCTTAGTCAATGGGTCTGCAACATTCAGATCCGTATGTATCTTTCAAATCTCTATGTCTCCCACCTGGACTAGATCCCGGATGGAATTGAAGCGTCTCTTGATGTGCTTGGTTCTTTTGTGAAATCTGGATTCCTTTGCCAAGGCAATTGCACTAGTATTGTCACAAAAGATTTTCATTGGACCCGATGCACTAGGTATGACACCTAGATCAGATATGAACTCCTTCATCCAGACTCCTTGTTTGCTGCTTCCGAAGCAGCTATGTACTCCGCTTCATATGTAGATCCCGCCACAACGCTTTGTTTAGAACTGTACCAACTGACAGCTCCACCGTTTAATGTAAACACGTATCCGGTTTGCGATTTAGAATCGTCCGGATCAGTGTCAAAGCTTGCATCAACGTAACCATTTATGATGAGCTCTTTGTCACCTCCATATATGAGAAACATATCCTTAGTCCTTTTCAGGTATTTCACGATGTTCTTGACCACTGTCCAGTGATCCACTCCTGGATTACTTTGGTACCTCCCTGCTACACTTGTAGCAAGACACACATCAGGTCTGGTACACAGCATTGCATACATGATAGAGCCTATGGTTGAAGCATAGGGAACATCTTTTATTTTCTCTCTATCTTCTGCAGTGGTCGGGCATTGAGTCTTACTCAACTTCACCACCTTGTAACACAGGCAAGAATTTTTTGCTTGATCATTTTGAACTTTCTTCAAAACTTTGTCAAGGTAATGTGCTTGTGAAAGTCCAATTAAGCGTCTTGATCTATCTCTATAAATCTTAATGCCTAATATGTAAGCAGCTTCACCGAGGTCTTTCATTGAAAAACTCTTCATTCAAGTATCCTTTATGCTATCCAGAAATTCTATATCATTTCCAATCAACAATATGTCATCCACATATAATATTAAAATGCTACAGAGCTCCCACTCACTTTCTTGTAAATACAGGCTTCTCCAAAAGTCTGTATAAAACCAAATGCTTTGATCACACTATCATCAAAGCGTTTATTCCAACTCCGAGAGGCTTGCACCAGTCCATAAATGGATCGCTGGAGCTTGCACACTTTGTTAGCTCCCTTTGGATCGACAAAACCTTCTGGTTGCATCATATACAACTCTTCTTCCAGAAATCCATTCAGGAATGCAGTTTTGACATCCATCTGCCAAATTTCATAATCATAAAATGCGGCAATTGCTAACATGATTCGGACAGACTTAAGCATCGCTACGGGTGAGAAGGTCTCATCGTAGTCAATCCCTTGAACTTGCCGAAAACCTTTTGCGACAAGTCGAGCTTTGTAGACAGTAATATTACCGTCAGCGTCAGTCTTCTTCTTGAAGATCCATTTATTCTCAATTGCTTGCCGATCATTGGGCAAGTCAACCAAAGTCCATACTTTGTTCTCATACATGGATCCCATCTCAGATTTCATGGCTTCAAGCCATTTTGCGGAATCTGGGCTCACCATCGCTTCTTCATAGTTCGTAGGTTCATCATGATCTAGTAGCATGACTTCCAGAACAGGATTACCGTACCACTCTGGCGCGGATCTCACTCTGGTTGATCTACGAGGTTCAGTAGTATCTTGTTCTGAAGTTTCATGATCATCATCATTAGCTTCCTCACTAACTGGTGTAGGTGTCACAGAAACAGTTTTCTGTGATGCACTACTTTCCAATAAGGGAGCAGGTACAGTTACCTCGTCAAGTTCTACTTTCCTCCCACTCACTTCTTTCGAGAGAAACTCCTTCTCTAGAAAGTTTCCGAACTTAGCAACAAAAGTCTTGCCTTCGGATCTGTGATAGAAGGTGTATCCAATAGTTCCTTTGGATATCCTATGAAGACACATTTCTCCGATTTGGGTTCGAGCTTATCAGGTTGAAGCTTTTTCACATAAGCATCGCAGCCCCAAACTTTCAGAAACGACAACTTTGGTTTCTTGCCAAACCACAGTTCATAAGGCGTCGTCTCAACGGATTTTGATGGTGCCCTATTTAACGTGAATGCGGCCGTCTCTAGAGCGTATCCCCAAAACGATAGCGGTAAATCAGTAAGAGACATCATAGATCGCACCATATCTAGTAAAGTACGATTACGACGTTCGGACACACCATTACGCTGTGGTGTTCCGGGTGGCGTGAGTTGCGAAACTATTCCACAATTTTTCAAATGTACACCAAACTCGTAACTCAAATATTCTCCTCCACGATCAGATCGTAGGAATTTTATTTTCTTGTTACGATGATTTTCAACTTCACTCTGAAATTCTTTGAACTTTTCAAATGTTTCAGACTTATGTTTCATTAAGTAGATATACCCATATCTGCTTAAGTCATCTGTGAAGGTGAGAAAATAACGATATCCGCCACGAGCCTCAACATTCATCGGACCACATACATCTGTATGTATGATTTCCAACAAATCTGTTGCTCTCTCCATAGTACCGGAGAACGGTGTTTTTGTCATCTTACCCATAAGGCACGGTTCGCAAGTACCAAGTGATTCATAATCAAGTGGTTCCAAAAGCCCATCAGTATGGAGTTTCTTCATGCGCTTTATACCGATATGACCTAAACGGCAGTGCCACAAATAAGTTGCACTATCATTATCAACTCTGCATCTTTTGGCTTCAACACTATGAATATGTGTGTCACTACTATCGAGATTCAATAAAAATAGACCACTCTTTAAGGGTGCATGACCATAAAAGATATTACTCATATAAATAGAACAACCATTATTCTCAGATTTAAATGAATAACCGTCTCGCATCAAACAAGATCCAGATATAATGTTCATGCTTAACGCTGGCACCAAATAACAATTATTTAGGTCTAATATTAATCCCGAAGGTAGATGTAGAGGTAGCGTGCCGACTGCGATCACATCGACTTTGGAACCGTTTCCCACGCGCATCGTCACCTCGTCCTTAGCCAATCTTCGCTTAATCCGTAGTCCCTGTTTCGAGTTGCAAATATTAGCAACAGAACCAGTATCAAATACCCAGGTGCTACTGCGAGCATTAGTAAGGTACACATCAATAACATGTATATCACATATACCTTTGTTCACCTTGCCATCCTTCTTATCCGCCAAATACTTGGGGCAGTTCCGCTTCCAGTGACCAGTCTGCTTGCAGTAGAAGCACTCAGTTTCAGGCTTAGGTCCAGGTTTGGGTTTCTTCTCTTGAGTAGCAACTTGCTTGCGTTCTTTTGAAGTTCCCCTTCTTCTTCCCTTTGCCCTTTTTCTTGAAACTAGTGGTCTTGTTGACCATCAACACTTGATGCTCCTTCTTGATTTCTACCTCCGCAGCTTTCAGCATTGCGAAGAGCTCGGGAATAGTCTTATTCATCCCTTGCATATTATAGTTCATCACGAAGCTCTTGTAGCTTGGTGGCAGTGATTGGAGGATTCTGTCAATGACGCAATCATCTGGAAGATTAACTCCCAATTTGAATCAAGTGATTATTATACCCAGACATTTTGAGTATATGCTCACTGACAGAACTGTTCTCCTCCATCTTGCAGCTATAGAACTTATTGGAGACTTCATATCTCTCAATCCGGGCATTTGCTTGAAATATTAACTTCAACTCCTGGAACATCTCATATGCTCCATGACGTTCAAAACGTCGTTGAAGTTCCGATTCTAAGCCGTAAAGCATGGCACACTGAACTATCGAGTAGTCATCAGCTTTGCTCTGCCAGACGTTCATAACATCTGGTGTTGCTCCAGCAGCAGGCCTGGCACCCAGCGGTGCTTCCAGGACGTAATTCTTCTGTGCAGCAATGAGGATAATCCTCAAGTTACGGACCCAGTCCGTGTAATTGCTACCATCATCTTTCAACTTTGCTTTCTCAAGGAACGCATTAAAATTCAACGGAACAACAGCAGGCCATCTATCTACAATCAAAGCATAAACAAGCAAGATACTATCAGGTACTAAGTTTCATGATAAATTTAGGTTCAATTAATTTACTTAAAGAACTCCCACTTAGATAGACATCCCTCTAATCCTCTAAGTGATTACGTGATCCAAATCAACTAAACCATGTCCGATCATCACGTGAGATGGAGTAGTTTCATGGTGAACATCACTATGTTGATCATATCTACTATATGATTCACGCTCGACCTTTCGGTCTCCGTGTTCCGAGGCCATATCTGTATATGCTGGCTCGTCAAGTTTAACCTGAGTATTCCGCGTGTGCAACTGTTTTGCACCCGTTGTATTTGAACGTAGAGCCTATCACACCCGATCATCACGTGGTGTCTCAGCACGAAGAACTTTCGCAACGGTGCATACTCAGGGAGAACACTTCTTGATAATTAGTGAGAGATCATCTTATAATGCTACCGTCAATCAAAGCAAGATAAGATGCATAAAAGAATAAACATCACATGCAATCAATATAAGTGATATGATATGGCCATCATCATCTTGTGCTTGTGATCTCCATCTTCGAAGCACCGTCATGATCACCATCGTCACCGGCGCGACACCTTGATCTCCATCGTAGCATCGTTGTCGTCTCGCCAATCTTATGCTTCCACGACTATCGCTACCGCTTAGTGATAAAGTAAAGCATTACAGCGCGATTGCATTGCATACAATAAAGCGACAACCATATGGCTCCTGCCAGTTGCCGATAACTGTTACAAAACATGATCATCTCATACAATAAAATTTAGCATCATGTCTTGACCATATCACATCACAACATGCCCTGCAAAAACAAGTTAGACGTCCTCTACTTTGTTGTTGCAAGTTTTACGTGGCTGCTACGGGCTTAAGCAAGAACCAATCTTACCTACGCATCAAAACCACAACGATAGTTTGTCAAGTTGGTGCTGTTTTAACCTTCGCAAGGACCGGGCGTAGCCACACTCGGTTCAACTAAAGTTGGAGAAACTGTCACCCGCAAGCCACCTATGTGCAAAGCACGTCGGGAGAACCGGTCTCGCGTAAGCGTACACGTAATGTCGGTCCGGGCCGCTTCGTCCAACAATACCGCCGAACCAAAGTATGACATGCTGGTAAGCAGTATGACTTATATCGCCCACAACTCACTTGTGTTCTACTCGTGCATATAACATCAACATCATAAAACCTAGGCTCGGATGCCACTGTTGGGGAACGTAGTAATTTCAAAAAAATTCCTACGCACACGCAAGATCATGGTGATGCATAGCAACGAGAGGGGAGAGTGTGATCTACGTACCCTTGTAGATCGACAACGGAAGCGTTTGGTTGATGTAGTCGTACGTCTCCACGGCCCGACCGATCAAGCACCGAAACTACGGCACCTCCGAGTTCTAGCACACGTTCAGCTCGATGACGATCCCCGGACTCCGATCCAGCAAAGTGTCGGGGAAGAGTTCCGTCAGCACGACGGCATGGTGACGATCTTGATGTACTGCCGTCGCAGGGCTTCGCCTAAGCACCGCTACAATATTATCGAGGACTATGGTGGAAGGGGGCACCGCACACGGCTAAGAATATGATCACGTGGATCAACTTGTGTGTCTGGGGATATAAAAAATAAATCAAAGGGGGGGGGCCGGTCCCCCCAACCCCTTTTGGGGGTGTTCCCCCCCCCCCCCCCTATGGGGGGGGGTTTTTTTGGGGGTCTAGGGGTGCCCCCTCTTGCCTCCGTATATAAAGGATCCAAGGGGGGTGCGGCCGGCCCTAGTAGGAGGCGCGCAGGAGGAGTCCTACTCCTACCGGGAGTAGGACTCCCCTCCCTTTCCTTGTCCAATTAGGAGAGGGGGAAGGAAGGGAGAGAGGAGAGGGGGGCGCCGCCCCTCCCTCCTTGTCCAATTCGGACTAGGGGGAGAGGGGGCGCGCGGCCTGCCCTGGCAGCCCCTCCTCTTCTCCACTTTAGGCCCATGAGGCCCATTAACCCCCCGGGGGGTTCCGGTAACCCCCCGGTGCTCCGGTTTTATCCGAAACTTCCCCGGAACACTTCCGGTGTCCGAATATAGCCGTCCAATATATCAATCTTTATGTCTCGACCATTTCGAGACTCCTCGTTATGTCCGTGATCACATCCGGGACTCCGAACTAACTTCGGTACATCAAAACTCATAAACTCATAATATAACTGTCATCGAAACCTTAAGCGTGCGGACCCTACGGGTTCGAGAAATGTAGACATGACCGAGACACGTCTCCGGTCAATAACCAATAGCGGAACCTGGATGCTCATATTGGCTCCTACATATTCTACGAAGATCTTTATCGGTCAGACCGCATAACAACATACGTTGTTCCCTTTGTCATCGGTATGTTACTTGCCCGAGATTCGATCGTCGGTATCTCAATACCTAGTTCAATCTCGTTACCGGCAAGTCTCTTTACTCGTTCCGTAATACATCATCTCGCAACTAACTCATTAGTTGCAATGCTTGCAAGGCTTATGTGATGTGCATTACCGAGAGGGCCCAGAGATACCTCTCCGACAATCGGAGTGACAAATCCTAATCTCGAAATACGCCAACCCAACATGTACCTTTGGAGACACCTGTAGAGCACCTTTATAATCACCCATTACGTTGTGACGTTTGGTAGCACACAAAGTGTTCCTCCGGCAAACGGGAGTTGCATAATCTCATAGTCATAGGAACATGTATAAGTCATGAAGAAAGCAATAGCAACATACTAAACGATCGGGTGCTAAGCTAATGGAATGGGTCATGTCAATCAGATCATTCACCTAATGATGTGATCCCGTTAATCAAATAACAACTCTTTGTTCATGGTTAGGAAACATAACCATTTTTGATTAACGAGCTAGTCAAGTAGAGGCATACTAGTGACACTCTGTTTGTCTATGTATTCACACATGTATTATGTTTCCGGTTAATACAATTCTAGCATGAATAATAAACATTTATCATGATATAAGGAATATAAATAACAACTTTATTATTGCCTCTAGGGCATATTTCCTTCAATTCTGTCAATGACGCAATCATCCGGAAGATTAACTCCCAATTGAATCAAGTGATTATTATACAGACATTTTGAGTATATGCTCACTGACAAGAAACTGTTCTCCTCCATCTTGCAGCTATAGACTTATTGGAGACTTCATATCTCTCAATCGGGCATTTGGCTTGAAATATTAACTTCACTCCTGAAAACATCTCATATGCTCCATGACGTTCAAAACGTCGTTGAAGTCCCGATCTAGGCCGTAAAGCATGGGCACACTGACTATCGAGTAGTCATCAGCTTTGCTCTGCCCAGACGTCATAACTTCTGGTGTTGCTAGCAGCAGGCGCCTGGCACCTAGCGGTGCTTCCAGGACGTAATTCTCTGTGCAGCAATGAGGATAATCTCAAGTTACGGCCCCCAGTCCGTGTAATTGCTACCATCATCTTTCACTTTGTTTTCTCAAAGGAACGCATTAAAATTTAACGAACAACAGCACGAGCAATCTATCTACAATCAACATAACAAGCAAGATACTATCAGGTACTAAGTCATGAATAAATTTAAGTTCAATTAATCATATTACTTAAGAACTTCCACTTAGAAAGACATCCCTCTAATCTTCTAAGTGATCACCGTGATCCAAATCAACTAAACCATAACCGATCATCACGTGAATGGATTAGCTTCAATGGTGAACATCATTATGTTGATCATATCTACTATATGATTCACGCTCGAACCTTTCGGTCTCCGTGTTCCGAGGCCATATCTGCATATGCTAGGCTCGTCAAGTATAACCCGAGTATTCTGCGTGTGCAAAACTGTTTTGCACCCGTTGTGATACGTAGAGCTTATCACACCCGATCATCACGTGGTGTCTGCAGAAGAACTTTGCAACGGTGCAACTCAGGGAGAACACTTCTTGATAATTTAGTGAGAGATCATCTTATAATGCTAACCGTCAATCAAAGCAAGATAAAATGCATAAAAGATAAACATCAACAATGCAATCAATATAAGTGATATGATATGGCCATCATTCATCTTGTCTTGTGATCTCCATCCGAGCACGTCATGATCACCATCTCACCGGCGCGACACCTTGATCTCCATCGTAGCATCGTTGTCGTCTCGCCAATCTTATGCTTCCACGACTATCACTACCGCTTAGTAATAAAGTAAAGCATTACATCGCGATTGCATTGCATACAATAAAGCGACAACCATATGGCTCCTGCCAGTTGCCGATAACTCGGTTACAAAACATGATCATCTCATACAATAAAATTTAGCATCATGCCTTGACCATATCACATCACAACATGCCCTGCAAAAACAAGTTAGACGTCCTCTACTTTGTTGTTGCAAGTTTTACGTAGCTGCTACGGGCTTAAGCAAGAACTCAATCTCACCTACGCATCAAAACCACAACGATAGTTTGTCAATTATGACTCCGTTTTAACCTTCGCAAGGACCGGGCGTAGCCACACTCGGTTCAACTAAAGTTGGAGAGACAGTCGCCCGCAAGCCACCTATGTGCAAAGCACGTCGGGAGAACCGGTCTCGCGTAAGCGTACGCGTAATTGTCGGGGTCGTCTCGTCCAACAATACCGCCGAACCAAAGTATGACATGCTGGTAGGCAGTATGACTTATATCACCCAAACTCACTTGTGTTCTACTCGTGCTATAACATCAACATAAAACCTAGGCTCGGATGCCACTGTTGGGTAACGTAGTAATTTCAAAATTCCCTACGCACACGCAAGATCATGGTGATGCATAGCAAAGAAGGGAGAGTATGATCTACGTACCCTTGTAGATCGCAACGGAAGCGTTGACACAACGTAGAGGAAGTAGTCGTACGTCTTCTTCCCGATCCGACCGATCCAAGCACCGTTACTCCGACACCTCCGAGTTCTTAGCACATGTACAGCTTGATGACGATCCCCGGGCTCCGATCTAGCAAAGCTTCGGGGAGGAGTTCCGTCAGCACAACGGCGTGGTGACGATGATGATGTTCTACCGACGCAGGGCTTCGCCTAAGCACTACAACGATATGACCGAGGTGGAATATGGTGGCAGGGGGCACCGCACACGGCTAAGGAACGATCACGAGGATCAACTTGTGTGTCTAGGGTGCCCCCTGCCCGTATATAAAGGAGCCAAGGGGAGGGGTGCGGCAGCCATAGGAGGAGTCCTACTCCCGCCGGGAGTAGGACTCCCCTCCAATCCTATTCCAAATAGGACTCCCCAAGTGGGGAAAGAGAGAGGGGTTGGCCGGCCACCTTCCCTAGTCCTAATAGGACTAGGGGAAGGGGGGGAGGCGCGCAGCCCATGGGGCAGCCCTTTCACCTTTCCACCAAGGCCCATGTTGGCCCATTTGGCTCCCGGGGGGTTCTGGTAACCCTCCCGGTATTCCGGTAAAATCCCGATTTCACCCGGAACACTTCCGATGTCCAAACATAGGCTTCCAATATATCAATCTTTACGTCTCGACCATTTCGAGACTCCTCGTCATGTCCGTGATCACATCCGGGACTCCGAACAACCTTCGGTACATCAAAATGCATAAACTCATAATAACTGTCATCGTAACGTTAAGCGTGCGGCAAAATGCATAAAACTCATAACAACTGTCATCGTAACTTTAAGCGTGCGGACCCTACGGTTCGAGAACAATGTAGACATGACCGAGACACGTCTCCGGTCAATAACCAATAGCGGGACCTGGATGCCCATATTGGCTCCTACATATTCTACGAAGATCTTTATCGGTCAGACCGCATCGGTATGTTACTTGCCCGAGATTCGATCGTCGATATCCAATACCTAGTTCAATCTCGTTACCGGCAAGTCTCTTTACTCGTTTCGTAATACATCATCTCACAACTAACATATTAGTTGTAATGCTTGCAAGGCTTATGTGATGTGCATTACCGAGAGGGCCCAGAGATACCTCTCCGACAATTGGAGTGACAAATCCTAATCTCGAAATACGCCAACCCAACATCTACCTTTGGAGACACCTGTAATGCTCCTTTATAATCACCCAGTTACGTTGTGACGTTTGGTAGCACCCAAAGTGTTCCTCCCGCAAACGGGAGTTGCATAATCTCATAGTCATAGGAACATGTATAAGTCATGAAGAAAGCAATAGCAACATACTAAACGATCGGGTGCTAAGCTAATGGAATGGGTCATGTCAATCAGATCATTCAACTAATGATGTGATCCCATTAATCAAATAACAACTCTTTGTTCATGGTTAGGAAACATAACCATCTTTGATTAACGAGCTAGTCAAGTAGAGGCATACTAGTGACACTCTGTTTGTCTATGTATTCACACATGTATTATGTTTCTGGTTAATACAATTCTAGCATGAATAATAAACATTTATCATGAAATAAGGAAATAAATAATAATAACTTTATTATTGCCTCTAGGGCATATTTCCTTCAAGAGGAGCCGCAAGGCAACCTCCCGGACTCCAGGAGTAAAGGGGACAAGACCCCCCAGGGCTCCAAGTCCGGCTTTGAGCCGGACACCGTGCCGGAATCTTCAACAATTCCGGACCGCGGCAGGCGAACTCCTTCCAAGAGGAGCAAGCCTTCTAAGCCGGCAGCCTCCGTCCAACCGGAGGCGCCGGACAATCTGCTGGAGGTGCTTGAAGGCGCCTCCATCGACGAGGAGCACCGTACTATTATGAGTACGGTGATCCAGAATGTTCAGTCCGCCAAGAGCGGACTGACTGAAGCTTGCACTAGCCTTCTAACAGGCTTCGAGGTAAGTAAAAATATGTAAAAATACTACCGCATAGACAGTAGCCCCTGATGCTCTGTTTGGCGTTCGGAAAGAAAAGCCGAATAGAGGATCTATTAAATTTCGCTGGAGTCTAACAATAAAGAGTCAATATGTGTATGCAGGCTTCGTTGCTATCCACCGCCGCACTGACGGCGGAGGTGGGTGTCCTAAAACAGGACCTCGAGCGGACCGAGCAAGAGCTCGGCCTGGCCAAGCGGCAGCTCGAGGAAAAAGAAGGTAAGAAATACCTTACAGAAAAAGTGCCTATAGAGAGGCATGATTGCAAAAAATAACAGGATTGTACTGCTTATTGTAGGGGCCACGACTGAAGTGGCGACCCTCAAGCAGGCGCTGTCCGAGGCCGAAAGGAAAACGGCCGCGGAGCGCACCGAGCGAGAGAAACTTGGGGCTTAGGTCGGCGAGGTGCAGCAAGAGCTTCAGGCTCTCATGAAAAAACATGAGAGTTTGGAGCTTGAGTCAAAGACCCAAGCGTCCGAGCTCGCGACGGCCCTTGATACTGCCAAGTCTGCCAAGGCCGAAGCCCAAAAGGCCCTCCAAGAGTTGGAGGAGATGAAGAAGATAACAGCGGGTAAGGCATTCTTTATGCAAAGCAGAAATATAAAAGTAAACTACTTGTTACTTACCCGAATCCGGAGCTCTCCAGGGGCATTCGCAGATCTTCCCCGCAGCGTATCCGACACCGCCACATTCTACCGAGCTGAAGAGGGCAGCTCGATGGAGAAGGTGTTCTGGTCTCAGTATGCTGAGGCCGGACACCCTGTGCCCTTAAGCGACCAGCTGAAACAGCTGGTCGAGCTCCACAAGGTGGCCGAATAGACTATGAAGGGCTTCATAGTTCGGCTGTGGCCCGGAGAGGCCCTGCCTGGGAGCTACTTCAGGCTGGTGCGGCGGCTGGTGGAGGCCTGTCCAAGGCTCGAGGTCATCAAGCGCTCCGTCTGCATCGAAGGTGCCCGTAGGGCCCTTGCCCGTGTAAAGGTGCACTGGGGTAAGCTGGACGGTGAGAAGCTTGTTAGGGACGGGCCGCCGCCGGGGAAGGAGCATCGCAAGCCCGAGAACTACTATAAGGATGTTCTTGCGGGTGCCCGCCTTGTGGCGGATGAGTGTACCAAGGATGTAATTTTTGAATGAACTCGCTCGTGTTTATCCTGTGCGCTGAAAACTTGTTCATATGCGCTAATCAATGCTTATTGAATTTAAAATATTATTTTCTGTGCGTCCGTTTATCAAAAAATTGAGAGATGGCTAGTCGTCGGCTTCTGCCCCCATGCCACTAGTGCTGGGGTGTTCGGGACAAACCTGAGCGCTCTTTTTCCCATGGTTGGGTCCTTCGAGGGAGGCGCTCAGCACAACGAACCACGCAATCGGACTATAATGCTTGAACACTCTCACTTAGCCATAGAACTTTATAATTTTAAATTTCGGCGAAGCCCCTAGTTTGGAAGACCGAGTTTGGGGCGCTATCCACGCCTTGGCCGGACAAAGCCAGCTCCTCACTCGAAGCGGCATAAGCCTTTAGGGACTCGAAAAACCTCTCGAACAGTGACCGGTCTCTCGCCACATCATGGCAGTCAGTTTTAGCTTTCTCCATTGACGTGCTTAACCCAGCTCAACCGGGGCACAATCGCAGTGGTTCTCCTAGTGCTACCTTAGCCGATAGAGCAGAACGTAAGGCACCAAAACATAGGAGCCGGGCAAACCCAACTATTGACCCAAATCATGATTCGGAGCCGATGCATATAGTGCTATAAGTTCGGGGTGCCGCACTTGTGAAAGTGTACGGACTTCTCACACCATTATGAGGGGTACTGAAGCCCCTGGCGTGTTTGCCGTACCATGGTGTACGGGTGCAATCATGTCGTTTAATAAACATAAATGTGAAAAGAAGATAATGCAAAAAATATACAAGAAGCTAAGCATTATTTATAGAGAGGCTATTTATCAAAGCCGAACGATACAAATGGTGCGGTAAGGAAAATATATTGGACTATTTAGTATGTCCTGACCAGGGGCAGGCCGCGGAATTGTATTTAAAACAGGTATACCGCTCGTAACAGAGACCACCTAGGAGTTCCATAATGCGGCATGGCTTGTCTGCCTCCCTGGAGCTTGCATCGTTTGTGCGGCAGTCAAATTGCCGAACAGGTCGTCCGAAGTATGGAGTCCTGAAAGTAAGAAAAAATTAACAAAAGATTCCGGCAGCCCCTAGTACGTTTTAAGCCGTGTTTTGGGCATGCCGTTATTGTGCCCCTTCCCCTGTGCCCATGGTATTTAAAGGGCGTAGTTATGTACGCGAGGTACTGGTTTCGCTATGTCGCGAAAACTGGGGTTGGGGCCGCATTGCTACGCTTGCTCAGAGTGTGCCGGGCGGTCCTACTGTGGGTTACTCCGGGCGCGCTTGTTAGTGTCTGGCTTTTTAATGGCCGGACTGGAGAATTTCCTGAGAAGGCTACTTTGTACCTCCGCTGCGAGAGCCGCCGTATGCTCCTCCGTACGGAGGGAGCGTTCGGTGTTTCCGTTGACCGTAATTACTCCTCGAGGGCCTGGCATCTTGAGCTTGAGATATGCGTAGTGCGGCACCGCATTGAACTTTGCGAATGCGGTTCGTCCGATCAGGGCGTGATAGCCACTGCGAAACGGGACTATATCAAAGATTAACTCTTCGCTTCGGAAATTGTCCGGGGATCTGAAGACCACGTCAAGTGTTACTGAGCCTGTACAGTTGGCTTCTACACCTGGTATAACGCCTTTAAAGGTCGTTCTTGTGGACTTAATCCTTGAGGGATCTATGCCCATTTTCCGCACTGTATCCTGATAAAGCAGGTTCAGGCTACTGCTGCCGTCCATGAGGACTCTTGTGAGATGAAATCCGTCGATGATTGGGTCGAGAACCAACGTGGCGAAGCCGCCATGACAGATGCTAGTGGGATGGTCCCTTCGATCAAAAGTGATCGGGCAGGAGGACCATGGGTTGAACTTTGGGGCGACTGGCTCCATCGCGTATACGTCCCGTAGTGCACGCTTCCGCTCCCGCTTGGGAATGTGGGTTGCGTATATCATGTTCACCGTCCGCACTTGTGGGGGAAAGCCCTTCTGTCCATTGTTGTTCGGCGGCTTGGGCTCCTCGTCGTCGCTGTGCAGCCCCTTGTCTCTGTTTTCGGCTCTTAACTTGCCTGCCTGCTTGAACACCCAACAATCCCTATTAGTGTGATTGGCTGGCCTTTCGGGGGTGCCATGTATCTGGCACAGGCGATCGAGTATTCGGTCCAAACTGGACGGGCCCTGAGTATTCTTTTTGAATGGCTTTTTCCGCTGACCGGATTTATAGCCTTTGAATCCGGCATTGACTGCCGTGTCTTCATTGTTGTCGCTGTTAACGCGGCGTTTTTGCTTATTCCGACGTGTCCTGCCGCTTTTGTCCCTGGTATCCGAATTACCAGGGTTCTTTGATAAGTTGTTACTGCGAGCTAGCCAGCTGTCTTCTCCCGCGCAAAAGCGGGTCATTAGTGTCGTGAGGGCTGCCATGGATTTCGGTTTTTCCTGTCCCAGGTGCCAGGCAAGCCACTCGTCGCGGATGTTATGCTTGAAGGCTGCTAGGGCCTCCGCGTCCGGACAGTCGACTATCTGGTTTTTCTTTGTTAGGAACCGTGTCCAGAATTGTCTGGCCGATTCCTCTGGCTGCTGAATTATGTGGCTTAAGTCGTCGGCATCCGGTGGTCGCACGTAAGTTCCCTGGAAGTTGTCGAGGAATGCGGCTTCCAGGTCCTCCCAAGAACCGATTGAGTCTGCTGGCAAGCTGTTAAGCCAATGCCGGGCCGGTCCTTTAAGTTTGAGCGGGAGGTATTTGATGGCGTGTAGCTCATCGCCGCGTGCCATGTGGATGTGAAGGAGATAATCCTCGATCCATACCGCCGGTCTGTTGTGCCATCGTATGATTCGATGTTTACGGGTTTGAAACCCTCTGGGATTTTATGATCCATTACTTCACTCGTGAAGCATAGCGGGTGTGCGGCGCCTCTATACTGGGCTATATCACGACGCATCTCGGAAGAGCTATGTCTGTTGTGTTCGGCCCAGCCGGATTTGTTGTATCCGGAGTGAAGATCATTGTCACATGCCGTAGGGCGCCTGCGCGATCCGTAGATCGATCTTGTTTGTCTTGCCTTATCCTCCAGTATGTCTCACAGGTCGGGCGCATTTTCCCGTGCCTTAGTTGAGCGGCGTCGGGGCATGGCTTGGGTGGAGGGCCGAGAGGCCTCTCTGTCACGGCCGCGAGGTGGCCGGTCTGCCATGTCATGCGCTGGTGATGTAGGTGCTTCCTCCTCTGATCGGGGTAGCGGCCTGCGCTTCGGGTAACTCTTGGAGGGGCGTTCGAGTTCATACTCTTCGGCTGCAAGGACTTCAGTCCATCTGTCAGCTAGCAAATCTTGGGCAGCTTTAAGCTGTTGCTGCTTTTTCTTGAGGCTGCTTGCCGTGGCTAAAAGCCTGCGTTTAAAACGCTCTTGTTCGGCGGGGTCTGATGGTATGACGAATTCGTCGTCATCGAGGCTTGCCTCGTCTTCGGAGGAAGGTGTATAGTTATCATCCTTGACCTCTCGGTCTGCCGCTCTCTCATGAGGGCTGGCTTCTCCATCTTCCTGTGCCGAATCTTGCTGAGGTGGGTGTTCTTCGGCGCTATCCGGGGTAGTATTATCTCCCGTGCCGGAATCACCATTTTTGCTTTGGCGGGATTTAGAGCGGCGCCGCTGGCACCGGCGCTTTGGCTGTTTCTTGGGGGCGTCATCCCCCACTGTTCCATCGCCATCTCCATCTTTTGGAGTATCCACCATATATATGTCATATGACGAGGTGGCCTTCCAGTGCCCTACAGGTGCTGGTTCCTGTTCGTCTCCTACATCGTCGTCCATGCCGTCGATGTCTTCGGAGCTGAAGTCAAGCATGTCGGTTAGATCGTCGACAGTGGCTACAAAGTGGGTGGTGGGTGGGGTTTGAATTTCCTCATCGTCCGTATCCCACCCTCGCTGACCGTAGTCCGGCCAGGGCTCTCCTGATAAAGAGAGAGACTTAAGAGAATTCAGGATGTCGCCAAAAGGCGAATGCTGAAAGATGTCTGCGGCTGTGAACTCCATTATCGGCGCCCAATCGGATTCGATTGGCAGGGGCGCGGGAGGTTCGGAGTCCGGAGAGGAATCCGGCTCTTCGGAGTCACGGGCCATGCGGAGTGCGGGGCTGGAGTTTGGCTCGATCGCCTCTGAGATCTCAGCCCCTGAGGCAGCGTCCAACCGCTGATCCTTGATCAGCGTAGTAGGCTCCGAATCAATGGTCGGAACCGGTGCGTGTGCGGCCTCCACAGCGCTGTTTGGCGGCAGAGCTATATCATGCCCATCGAGACAGTGCGGCGCGCTTGGCTGTGGCTCGAATCCGTCGAAGACCAAGTCCCCGCGGATGTCAGCCGTGTAGTTTAGGCTTCCAAACATGACCTGATGGCCAGGGGCGTAGCTTTCGATCTGCTCAAGGTGGCCAAGCGAATTGGCCCGCAGTGCGAAGCCGCCGAAGACGAAGATCTGTTGTTGATGATCGAAGTCTCACCCTGGACTGCATCGTTGTTGATGATCGAAGGAGCCATCGGGCCTAAAAGCGACGACACAGAGGAACTCTCAATGAAAGCACCAATGTCGGTGTCAAAACCGGCGGATCTCGGGTAGGGGGTCCCGAACTGTGCGTCTAGGCCGGATGGTAACATGAGGCAGGGAACACGATGTTTTACCCAGGTTCGGGCCCTCTTGATGGAGGTAAAACCCTACGTCCTGCTTGATTAATATTGATGATATGGGTAGTACAAGAGTAGATCTACCACGAGATCAAGGAGGCTAAACCCTAGAAGCTAGCCTATGGTATGATTGTTGTATGATGGAGTTTATTGCCTACGGACTACAACCCTCCGGTTTATATAGACACCGGATAGGGTTAGGGTTACACAGAGTCGGTTACAATGGTAGGAGATCTTGAATATCCGCATCGCCAAGCTTGCCTTCCACGCCAAGGAAAGTCCCATCCGGACACGGGACGAAGTCTTCAATCTTGTATCTTCATAGTCTAGGAGTCCGGCTGAAGGTATAGTCCGGCTACCCGAACACCCCCTAATCCAGGACTCCCTCAGTCACTCTCTCTGTTGCAATTCAACGCCGGAGCATGGCCTGGGATCGACCCCCTAAACCTCGGCCACTGCATAGCAGTATGGTCATTGATGACCATAGTCTAAACCACAAGATCCTCATCGTCTCATGAACATATGAAGTTATTGAAAAAGAACTCATCCCCGCTACCCATGGTACCTTGTGGGCAAAACGCCGAACCTTGCGGGTGTGGTGGAGTAGCAGCCGGTGAAGAGCCCCGTCCCTTCCCATATAGGTAGCAAGTCTGTCGAAGTGGAGGCGAGGGCGGTCCTGGCGGCTGTGGCAGACCGTCCCTTCTTGTGCTACGACGGCGATAAGCAGAGGCAACAGATGCCGCCAAGAGTGGGTCTCAGATGCGCCGTGGAGGTGGGGAAGTGGGTGGACGTAGATGGAGGCCTGGGTAGCGTCCAAGCGGCCGAAAGTGGGTGGACGTCGAGGGCGGCATGGGCGGAGGTGTCGAGTGTGGATAGAGGGAGAATGTCCGATGTGACACCGACGGATGTGCCAAGGGGAGGACAAGGGAGGGCGTTGCGGGCGTTCGTGCTGTGTTTGCGTCCATACAAACCCGGCTTGGGCCAGAAATGGGCCGCAACAAAAGAAAAAACTGACACTCGCCCGTTTGCGTTATCGCGTTGGGCCGTGTTTTTGTCCGCACAGACTCAAACAACGCGGCGGACCAAATGGGTCACGACGTTGGAGTTGCCCTAAGCTGCGAGGATTCATATATCTTCGAGGTGTTTGGACAAAGATTGGAGAATTCATCTTCATGTGCTATGTTTTTGTTCTTTTTAATATATATATATATATATACATATATATATACATATATATATATATATATATATATATATATATATATAAGTAGTCTGTGTTATCCTTGTGCCATTGTGGAGGTTGCGTCCTTTTTCTTTTTGTAAAATGGAAATAAAGCTTTTTTTAACACAAAATTGAAATTGAAATAAAGCCAAAGAGGCCCTAGAATCTCTCTCAAAAAAAAGAAGGAAAAAAGGCCATGAGTTCCCGTGCGGTTCACGAGACCGAAAGAGCCGGTGCCCATCTCCATCTGCGGGATGCGTGGCACAATTCGCGCCGCCCACACATCTCATCTTTATTCCCCATCGGCCTTCTTGCTGAGGAAACCCTAGCCTCCGCCGCACCCCGCCGCCTCTCCACCCGCCGCCGCGCCGCGCCGCCCCCACCCCCCACCCACCCACTCCACCCGACGCCGCACCGCACCTCCCCGCTCCCCCCTCTCACCCGCCGCAGCTTCCATGGATCTGCCGCAAAGAGCCATGTTGGGTGGCTCTCTCTTGCCGCCCGACTGCCTGCTGGACCGCCGCGTCCGCACGGACTTTGACGACGATGATGAGAATGATCTGATCGGCCTGCAGCCATTCAAGATACTCAGGTGCGTGGAGAAGACGGCGGTGGGGTTCACTCCTGAGATGCAGGGCTATGCCACTGAGGTAGTTCAGAGCTTACACCTTGGTCTGCATCTCGCCAGCGGACCGCCAGGCCTATCTTGTCTCGGCCTCCGAGGCGGCAGCCCATTGACCAAGGTCGAAGCCGTTGATCAAGGCATCATCGTCCTCACGACCACATTTCTGCATGACTTTAGCCGCATTGTATATCTGGTTTATGACGCCGACAACGGATCACTGCACATGGCCCCTGCGCCGGAAGACCCCTCATGGCTATTCACGGGTCTCACGGTTCGCCTTCTCATTGTGCGCCCCAATTATGGTGACTACACGCTGGCCCTATTGGGGAAGCTGGATGGAGAGGGGGATGCACTCTTGGTTTGGCAACCCAGCTCCTCGTCCGTGCCACCGTGGTCCAAGATCAAGGCAGTTGGTGTTGAATCACTCATCGGCAAGAGCTCGTTGCAAGTTGACTGCACCTTTTCAGCCAGTGGCATAAGCTGCTGGGCGGATCTTCTGAGGGGCGTCACCTTCTGCAACCCCGGCCTCTTCACTACAGGGCTCCACAATAAAGAATACATTCTCAAGTTTGGCTTCTTTCCCCTGCCCCAAGAGTTGGTTGAAAAGTCCAAGGATCATCGACGTAGCAACAGCCGAGTGGCACAGCCAAAAGCCTACCGCACCATGGGCACCACCCTCCAAACTTGGTGGCGTAAATTCCCCCCGTTCTACAATGTCAGGTTTGTCTCCATCGATGGCTTCCTTGAGCCCATCGATCTCAAGGACCGCGCCGTAACCGTGTGGTGGCTGTGCCAAAAAGGGCTTGAGTGGAAGCTGGAGTACAAGATCAGCCTCGAGGCTCTGTGGGAATTCAATGGATTTGGCGATCTGCCAAGGAATTTAACTCCAATGTACCCCCTCCTCAGTCCAAATGATCATGAGATTGTTTATTGTGCACTTGGTGAATGGCGTGAAAACCAGAGCAACTGGTTGTTCATCCCGACATGTGCGCGATATTTACTTGCCATCAACCCACAGCACAAGACCGTAGTTGCCTCTGTGTGTCTTGCTGACTGTTTTGGAAATCCTACCATCCCTCCTGACATTATCAGCTCTGATTTCCAGCGGCACATCCATACCGTGAGTCTGGATCTTCACATAATGTTGATGGAAACGATGAAGCAGATGTCATTGACATCGTTGGACCCTGCTGAATATGATGAAGAGGAGGCTAAGAAGCTGATGAAGGAGGAGCCATGGACCTGGCAAGAAAAACTGAAGGAACAAGATAGGCCTCTTCCTCTTCCTCTTCCTCTTCCAGCTTGGTACTACAGGCAGCCTTCTTTGCTTCGACTCATAGGTATCTCTAACTTGTCTAAACAAGGAATTCAAAATCTACGAATACTGAACATCCATTTTGTCCATGAGTATTCAATTGAAAATGTGCATTTTCTTATTCTTGGTCCTGAGGTTGTTTACTCTCTCTGCATAGGCAATGCAGATACCATTCTGAAGCTATCAGATTGACACGCTGTCTCTGGTAAGTCCATTCAACTTCTATATGCATTAACAATAAGCTTTTTGACGGAGTAGTCTGTGTACATAGGCCACTTAATGGAGCACCAACTATCTTACTTGTTCAAGAAATTTCAGGACCATCGCATCAATCAACTCCTCTTAGTTTATCACGGAAAAAAAAACTCCTCTTAGTTGCTCACTTAGGCTGGTACCTGGTATCACCGATTATTTCGCAGGATAGACAACCAAATATACCTCTTTTTAGAAACGGCAAACTTTCTTGCATATTTGGAAGGTCACAGGACAGGAATTTGGTGAAACTTACATTACAATTCACATTCAGTACTTGGCCACCTTATGAGGTTTGAACAATGGCGTCATGGATTCAGTCACCTGCTTTATACCAAAATAAGTTGTCTAGATTACTTGCTCAGCAAATTCAACAGAATTATCTGCTCATGTGTTGAGAATTTACATCTCCATTTTTAACCTGTAGCTGGGTTACCAAAGACCTTCAGAAAAACATTTAGCGAAACACCAAACCACCGGTTGCACACTTAAGGTATTGGTTTCTCCATGTTTAAGTAAAACAAAGTAGAATTGATATCCCAACATTTTGCATATATGAAATCAATGTTTTCATGGCGTCCGTATATCGTCGCTATATCGACGATATAGCGGTGTGGCGCGGTCGTAGCCTGGGCCGTCCAGGCCCGCGATAGGTTTGGCCTGTGGCGTCCGCCATAGGCCCGTGGCGTCCGTAGGTCGTCCACATGACGCGTTTTCATTGCCATACCAGAAATCGGACGCCTTCGACTCGGTGAGCTCGTGCGCGCGGGAATAGCAGCCAGCGGCAGGAGAAATTGGCGCGCGCGCGGGAAGCATCAGGCAGCGGCGGGAAGGAAAGAGCTCTCCAGAGGTAGAGAGAGGGAGAGAGAGAGAGAGAGAGAGAGAGAGAGAGAAGGAGGCCATGGCAGATTGAGATCGTACCTGGAGTCCTCGACCTCGTCCTCTCCGGCGAACGGCCAACGGCAGCCAGCTCCAGCTCCGCCTCCAGCCTCCGCACCACCTCCCCTCCACCCCTGCGGCCCCTTTCCCCACCTCCCGCCAGCCTCCTCTTCCCTCCTCCCGCCACCCCCTGTCGCCCTCCTTCCGCCAGCCCCTTTCCCCTCCAGATCCAGCTGCAGGGAAGCGCCTTTGCTCCAATCGAGCACAGCTGCTCATCTCCTATGTGCATCAGGTGACCATCATGGTATTTCCCCGGCTCCCCCCTCGCCCTCTCCTTCTCCTTGCTCTTCCTCCCCATGCTAGTTCTCTGTTTCTTCTGTATCTGTCCTCTCTGTGCTAATTTCTGAATATATGTACATGTACTGCCTGTTGCGCTGCTGCTATATGTAGTGTTCAGTCATGTACAACTCACTTGGGCAACTCATTTGGTACAACATATTACAGCAAGATTATGAAGTTGTGATTTAATTTGCTATCATTCGCCATAAGGTTGTGTCTATGATGTCGCCACGCCATACGCCATAAGCGTTATAATGTTATGAAGGGGGTCAGTCGCCATAAAATGCGTTACGCCATGAAAACATTGTATGAAATTGAATGCTCAATTTTTATGCTGCATACAGTTAAAATTTTTTCTCTGTTAAACATTTAGAATTTTCAGAATTCAGTGCGTGAAATGATTTCTTTCATACAAATTTTCAGAATTCAGTGCAGCTTTGGCAATTAGGCACCATTTTTTTCAGCCGCTTCATTACTCAATGGATATAGATGATTTTTTTTGGCAATTAGGCACTATTATTTCCAGCTGATCCATTACTCAATGGATAGAGATGAAATAAGATCAAGAACTAAAATCACCTTCCTGTATCAGTTTGTCCAAACTGAGATTAAAAGTGAATAGTCTTCGTATATAGATGAAATATGAAGAAGCACGTCAGTAGATTAATCACTTGATATGAGCATAAGCAAGTGGGGGCGAGAAGCACTGGGCTTACAAGGAGATGTAAACTCTCAACACATGAGAAGATAACTCGGTTGGATGCTGCCCCGGCCGCAAAGGCCTACACGTACGAGGAGCCTTTTCACAGGCTGCAGCATCCAGGCCATCTGCGGCGTTGTGCGGGGCGTGGAGGCCCTGGAGCGTGATCTAACGGAAGATCTCGTAGCCGATGCAGAGTTGACCCCGTAAAAACCATCACCACCACGGTCGTCGGTGCAAGTCCTTCCCATCACCACTGATGAGGCTCCTATGGAACTCGAGGACTGACTCCACCAAAATCCACACCCAGCAGCACCCTCTAGTTTACGTTCACTAGGAATACAGTTGTCTCTTATCAACATTTGAGACATAATAGGAGGATATATTACTTTGAAGTGTTCATATTTTTCAGTCTGAACTTTGAAGCATTTTTAGTTCCTGTGATTGTTTTATATGTGCTGAATGGCTCTGTTCGTGATTCTTCATATCTCTGCTGGTTACCCTGCTTTTGTCTGACATGTCGGATCGGTATTAAACATCTTGTTCCGTATATTAAATGTCTAATTCTCTGATTGGTATTAAACATCTTGTTCAGTAAACTGCATTGATCACCCCTAATGTCGAATAGTGGTGCTTGAGACATGGTACATGAAACTGAAAGAACCATGTTAACTCATCTCCACCTCTGAACTCTCTCTAGCATAGCATTCAGCTGTGACATAACCTTTCCTCTTTTTCTGTTTATTTACCACCTTTCATGTTTTCATGTGCCCTGAATGATGTTTTCTTGCAAGATATGATTACCAAAAGAAGTACCGAGCTTTGACGTGGCATTTATTTATGAGGAAATCAGATTACTACCAGAGTAAAATCTAATGTCATGTCATGTTTTACTTTGTTGAACTTCTGAGGGTTGGGTATATTCTTTGGATTGTAGTTATGTTACAAGTTCTTTTTTGTTGTGCAAGATGATAGATCAGTGTATCATGCAAAATTATTAATGCAAATAATTAATATGATTATGCTAATTTTATATCTACAGCTATCATCACTGTCCTTTCTAGGTTGATGAATCTGCCTTCGTCTTATTTTCAGGAGTTGCATGGCTTGAAGAGATATGAAGAATCACAAAGAGAGCCATGTGTCACAGTGCTTGTAGAACAACTAAACGGGATGTCGATGGAATTGCACAACTTATTTTCTTCCCGTCATTACCTTTGTTGGTAAGAATAATGTGTAATATAATCTGTCATGACTTGATACTTCAGAGATGAGCGACTGAGTATGAATTATTGCACTTGGAAGTTGGCTTGATACTTCACAATGTTGCAATGGAAGTCTTGTAGTACTGTTGATGTTGTATGGTGGTGTTGTTGGTCTGCAAGCTTGCTGTTGTATGCCGCTGCTAGTACCTAAGTTGTGCTGTGCTGCTGTTCTAGAAGTTTAAGCAAACGAGGGAATTATGTGGGTGAGGGATTAGAGGGGATTGGGTGGAGGGGAGGGGATCACCAAATCCCCTCCAATTCCCAACCCCCTTTGTGCTGGAAAATCTCCCCTCCCAAACGAGGCCCAAGGAAAGAAACGAGGAAGAAGTTTGTGGTGTGCATCATCATATCGACATATCAAATGTAGCAGGCAGTAGTTACTTAGCTAGTTGTTGATACACTGGATTTAGATCTATTGCTTGGTGAATTTTCTGGCAAATCAACTGATTTGTTGGTTTCTTCATGCCTAGGATTAATGGCGGGACTATCTGAAAATTAGTGCTGGGTTGAATGAGTATAGTTTGGGGCACCGGTTCACTAGTTAATTCTGTATTATCAAATTAAATTAGCCCGTGAATTAGATTCCCTTGTTTGTTGTTGATGTCTGTATGTTCAAGATTATTTTACCAAGATAGTTAAGTTATTTATGCTTGAGATTTTTGTTTACTTTTAGACCAAAACTAGTGTAGATAATAATTGAAAAAAGTGAAGCTAAAATTTCATGCTTTGTCATTTTCTTTAGCAAGGATAGGTTAATTAAGCACTGATTGTTTTGTTTTGTTCTCCATTTTCTTTTCTTGTCCATCTCAAGAGTATATGCTCATTTTAACAGCCACCCGGGTTCTTGTTTTCTTGGTGCTTATAATTCTATCTTTTGTGTGCGTGAATTAGGGGCTGGGCTTGCGCAGGTTGCAGTCCAATCTCAATCCTCACTTGGCATCAGAGGAAGATTCGATTTCATGTTCTGTATTAACCTTGCTAAGCCTAGATGATCTTCTCAAGAGTGTAGTGAGATGAAATTATCAATTAGTTTGTAGATTACTTGATTATTATTTCCAAATTCTGGAATTATTTTCATGTGTATTTTTTTGGAACTATTTATGGTTTTTGTTGGATCATTTAGAGAACTTTATGTGGATTATTCAGTTCTCTACTGTTTTCTAGTTAACTGCCAATGTGTTGCAATGGGGCATGCATATATCCTAGTGGTTCAACATCAATCTTGTCTACTACTCCCTTCGTCCAAAAAATCATGTCCTTCAAATGGATCTATCTAGTATCACAAATTAGTGCTAGATACATCCATTTGATGGACAATCTTGGGACAAGTTTTTTCAGACGGAGGGAGTATATGTTAGGAGATATGCAACATCTATTCCCATGAGGCCATATATATATATATACATATATACATATATATATACACATATACACATATATACATATATATATAAATATATAAAATATATATATACTCTAACATACCCACTCAAACTTATGGTGGATAAACAACACTGAGTTTGGAGAGATATAAGCTATGTTGTGCTCGAGTCTATGCCTTTGCAAAGAAATCCGCCAACTGTAACTCAGAAGGCACATACTGAAGAGCAATAACCTGATCCTGCACACCAACGCGCACATAAAAAGCATCAACACCAATAGGCTTGGTGAGCTGATGCTTCACGGGGTCATGCACAATGCTAATAGCACCTGTACTGTCAGACAGTAGTCAGACAGTAGAAGAGTAGGTGTAGTGACAGAAACACCAAAGTCCTGAAGTAAGCACCGTAACTAAGTCACCTTTGCCATCAAAAGAGCCATAGCTCGCAACCCAGCCTCTGCACTCGAACGGAAAGCTGCAGTCTGTTTCTTTGTCTTCCAGGCAATGAGAGAATCATCAAGAAAAACACAGTAAGCAGAATGTGAACGGCGACCCAAGGGATCACTAGTCCATGTAGCATCCGAATAGGCCTGAAGTTGTAATGAATTGGAGCGAGGAAAGAACAGGCGGTGAGAGATTGTGCCAAGAAGATATCGGAGAACACGAAGGAGATGACTGTAGTGAACCGAAGTGGGTTGGGAGCAGAGGCAAACTGACTCAGAGTATGGACTGGATAAGAGATATCCGGATGAGTGCCAACTAGATAGACAAGACTCCCAACAAGGTGACGATAACGCGTCGGATCAGACAAGGGATCACCATCAGCATCACGGAGGTGAACATTGAGCTATATGGGAGTCTCAACAGTGCGGCCATCAGTAAGAGCAGCACAAGCAAGAAGATCATGGATATACTTTTTCTGGGAAATAAAAAAGGCATAAGAGGTAGAAGAGACCTCGATCCCAAGAAAGTAGCAAAGAGGGCCAAGATCATACATAAGAAACTGCTCACTAAGACATGCCTTCACAAAGGCAATATACTCGGGGTCGTCACCAGTGCTGATCATGTCATCAACATAAAGAAGAAGAAAAGTCCGACCACGAGCTGAAAGGTAGACAAACAACGCCGGATCATGAGCAGTCGCTGAAAAGCCAGCGGCAGTCACCACAAAGGCAAAACACTCAAACCAGGCCCGAGGGGCTTGCTTGAGGCCATAGAGAGAGCGACGAAGACGTCATACCATGCCATCAGGTATAGAATACCCAAGTGGTGGCTGCATGTAAACCTCCTCACGCAGCTCACCATTAAGAAAGGCATTCTTAACATCAAGCTGAGATACAGACCAGTGGCGAACAGAGGCCATGACAAGAAGTGTGCAAACAGTGGTCATATGGGCCACAGGAGCAAAAGTCTCATCATAATCACGACCATGCTCCTGCTGAAAGCCACTGGCAACAAGATGAGCTTTGTAATGCTCAAGAGAACCATTGGAGCGAGTCTTAATCTTGTAGACCCACTTATAAGTGATGGGACGAACACTAGGAGGAAGAGAAACAAGTTCCCACGTGCCGGTACGCTCAAGAGTAGCAAGCTCCTTTGCCATCACAAACTACCATTCGGGATGAATGACAACTTGATGATAAGAAGTCGGCTCAAGAATAACCCAGTGCTTGGAAAACTAAGGCGATCAATAAGCGGAAGTGGACGAGGACGCAAGCCATAACTAGGCTGAGATGAGGAAGATGGCACATCAGTAGACGCATCCACAACACTTGGACGACGAGTATAATACTAAGGAAAAGATGGAGGAATACGAGGAAGGATCTCCGGAATAGGCAAAGGTGACGGAGAAGACATAGGGGGTGAAGGTGTAGAATCCTATGACAAGCAAGGTGTGGAAACCATGGGAGATGGTGGTGCCGAATCTACAATCGTCGGAGAAGAAGAGGCAGTCACTACAAAAAAAGACACATTCGTGACATTTTGGGCCGAACGAATTTTTTTGTCATGCTTATGACACTTCTATGACGATAATTGTGACAAAACCCGGTATCATCATAGATGTGGTGGGCTCCTACTTCTATGACAAAAAATCATGACAGAAAATGGGCTCTTCGTCCTGGGCGGGCCGGAGACGCAGCTGCATGACATTCTTTGGACCGTCCATGACAGAAACAATCGTGGTAGAAGCGAGGGCGAGGAAAATATTGGGGAGTTCCCTGTTACGGTGGGTGGCCGGGACCGAGCGATGCACAGAGGTTTGCGCGTTTCTCTCGTACACGTACGCGCTTTGTGCGAGGCGTTGGGCTCTAACTGAACCCGAGCGAGGCGTTCGCTTACTGAACCCGAGCGATTGCACTGGCTACGCGTTACTGAACCCGAGCGATAGATCGATCCCTGGCTGTTAACTGAACCCGATCGAGCGATTACTTCGCTACTGCTGCTAACTGAAACTGATCGAACCTACTGCCTCTTGATGAACAGTGAGCGTTGTTGGGGGTTGGATGAACAGTTTCCGGTGGGGCTTGGATGAACAGGACCTCGTGGTAGTAGAGGCCGTTGCCGCTGGATGAACAGGACCCCAATCTAGCCGGTTGGGGGTGGATGAACAGGACCCCGTGGAGGGCTGGTTGAACAGTAGCCGGTGGAGGGCTGGATGAATAGTAGCCCGTGGAGGGCTGGTTGAACAGTAGCCGGTGGAGGCTGAATGAACAGGAGCCCGTGGATGAACAGGAGCCCGTGGATGAACAGGAGCCCGTGGAGGCAGGAGGGAGACACCGTCACTACTAGGAAAAAGCTTATAGGCAGACGCTTAGTAGCGCGGGTTTTTACCCCTCGCTACTACTAAGTTGATAGTAGTAGTGCGGGTTTTTAACCCTCGCTACTACTAAGCGGTCTCTACCGTGCCCCCCGAGACATGCCATAGTAGTAGCGAGGGTATAAAGCCGCGCTACTACTAAGTTGATAGTAGTAGCGTGGTTTTATACCCCTTGCTACTACTAAGTACGAGGTAGGTGAAGTCGCCATATCCTTGGCCGAATCCCCATCTCCTCCCCCAAATCCCTCCTCTCTTCCGCCACTCTCTCCTCTCACTTTCCATACGCTCTCAGATGGACCTCTTGCCCATGCGCCCCTCCTCCTCTGTGGCGCCGAAAGAGGCCGCCGCCTCACGCCACCGGCGTCTAGGAGCTCGCCGGTCTTCCACCGACATCTAGGAGGCCGCCGCCCCGCGCCACCACACCGGAGCACCTCACCACCGGTGACTAGCTCCGCTGCTCCCTCCATCACCTTCCTCTCTTCCTCGGTTTTCCTTTTCTCTCTCTCTCTCTCTCTCTCCCTCTGGTTTGACTCGCCCTCCCATGTCCACGCCCGTGCAGGTCGTCGCCATGGACGAGCCGGAGCTATCTGGCATGGTCGGGAAGAGGAGCCCCACGCCGTGGCCTGGCTCTTCCATAGAAACGGGCCCTCTCCAATAGCCACCGCCGGATCTGGTCTTCCGCTGTCCGTTCATGCCTCCGGCGACGCCAGCTAGATCGAACCACTGCTGCCATTGACAACAAGCACGGGATCGAGATTTTTTTGTTTTTGAAAGTAATAGCAGTAGCGCGGGGTATAAGACCCGCTACATATAATTAGCAGTAGCGCTGTCTGCAACGCACGCTACAGCTAACCATGTATAGCAGTAGCGTGTGTCAACACGCGCTACTGCTACAAGTTAGCTGTGGCGCCTGTATCAGTAGCGCGGGCACCCGCGCTACTGATACACCCAAAACCCGCGCTGCTGCTAGGCTTTTCCCTAGTAGTGCGTGGATGAACAGTAGCATGTGGAGGCTGGAGGAGCTCGATGGTGGATAAACAGTAGCCCGTGAATGCTGGAGCGAGGCAGTAGACGGTGGATGAACATTAGCCCGTGGAGTCCCGTTTTGCGGTATGCCACACCCCTCCCGATGAACAGGACTCCCGTTTCAACATAGGCGCTCCAACACAAGTCTGTTTCCTCCAATTCGCGGTAGGCCACACCCCTCCCGATCAACAACACCCCGTTTCGACCGTAGGAGCTCGTACACAAGTCTGTTTCCTCCGTTTTGCGGTACGCCAGACCCCATTTCAGCTGTTCCGTCCATCCGGTTGGCTCCCGATGAACACGACACATTTCGACCTAGTCGGTTGCCTCCCGATGAACACGACGCTGTTTCTCAATTCCGACCCAGTCGGTTGGCTGCCGATGAACAAGACGCCATCGCTGTACGTGTTCGAGACCCTGCCCGTATGTACGTACATGTACACGATATAGACGGGACTGCCTGAACAGCTACCGCTCCTTACTGGGCCGTAATTGGGCCGGCCTGCAACTTTCTTTGGCCTGAAAGGCCATTGGGGCCTTCACACTTTGTGCCAGGCCCACAACTTACACGGGCCTATATTCGACCCAAAGTTTAGTTGGGCCTTTAGTGGACCCAGCGCTTAGTTGGGCCCATGTAGCTTCGGGCCGTTAACATGCTGAATATTCTGCTGGCCTGTTACGGCCCAGAAGAAACCATGGGTCTTTAGCAGGCCGAAATGCATGTTGGGCCTCAATTTTCACTAGTCATCGACGGGCCTTCAGCAGGCTGAAATGTAGACCGGGCCATTATTGGCCCAGTTATAGGACGGTCCATTACTAGGCCGAAACATATCTCGGTCCTTAGTTGGCCCACTAATATCATGGGCCTTTAAGAGGCCGAAAGCTTAGTAGAGGCATCAACGGGCCGAATTGTACGACATGCCTTTAACAGGCCCAAACTCACGTTGGGCTTAACTATTGCCACCTTGATCACGAGCCGTTAGAGGGCCGGATGTCACCCCGGACCATATATGGCCCATGGGCAGCACAGGCGATTTCCAGGCCGAAAGACACACCGGGCTGAAATGGGCCCATGTCTACATCGGGCCTCTAACAGGCCGAAATTCACTGGGCCGTAATTGGGCCCAAATATTCGGCGAACAGTTAACGGGCCAGATCTTTATCATGCATGGTTAAAATCAATGTGGGGCTTTGTTTGCTTCATAGACAAGAAATGCTCCTTGCTGCAGCAAGAATATTTTCCATTAGGAGGATGCAAGCTGTATACTTGGTCTAGATCATTTCATGTTTTTTTAGTTCCATACTTTGTGACGTCTCATGCTATTTGTTTTTCTAATGGTCACTTGAGGGAAAGGCTCCCCACCTGAATATATTTCAAAGGGGTGTTGCAACGTTTTACATCTTATCCAGATACAGCAACGGATAGAGGATCACGCCACATGCTAGTGTGATCACGAAGAACATGCGATTTTAGGCAATGAACCTACATAGTTATGTCATATCTAATGGCACAGATAGTATCCAGGTGTGTGAGAGACACCCCATTGAATACCATCTGGTTAATTTTCCAGAGAGCAATTAGAAGGATAAAAGGGAGTCAGAGTTGTAGGCAGGTGTGAGGGTGTTATAGAGGCCCAAATGTTGCTGGTGGGGTTGAACCGAGGTCTGATGCCAATTCCTCGCCATACTTTCCTTGCCGCCAAGCAGTTGAAGAAAATGTGATCTATGCATTCAGAGGCGCCTGAGCATCGAGGGCAGCTGTCATCTTGTATGGCATGTTTATGCAGGAGGTTGGCTCGAGTGTTCAGGCGAGCCAAGTATAGCAACCATCCAGACACTTGAACTTTGTTTTCCACACAGGACTGCCAAATCTCCATCAGTCCTGGCTTGATATAGTTCATAAGAAAGAGCCTTGTAGGCTCCCTTGGTAGTGAAAGGTGCACCATTGAGTAAGCATCTAGTGTCTGGAGTAATAGAGATCATGACAGCCTGCGCCAGAGAATTCAGACAAGCAAGCTGCGTGGCAGCCACGATTAGCCGATTACGAAGCCTATCTCAACACCTTTCTGCATTATTTTTGCAACCATTGCATTCTGTCAAAACTATATATAATTTCCTTAGTGTCTTTTTAATTTTGTAAATCTAAGGAAATATGCCCTAGAGGCAATAATAAAGTTGTTATTTTATATTTCCTTATATCATGACAAATGTTTATTATTCATGCTAGAATTGTATTAACCGGAAACTTGATACATGTGTGGATACATAGGCAAAACACCGTGTCCCTAGTAAGCCTCTACTAGACTAGCTCGTTAATCAAAGATGGTTAAGTTTCCTAACCATAGACATATGTTGTCATTTGATGAACGAGATCACATCATTAGGAGAGAATGATGTGATGGACAAGACCCATCTATTAGCTTAGCATGTTGATCATTCAGTTTTATTGCTATTGCTTTCTTCATGTCATATACATATTCCTTTGACTATGAGATTATGCAACTCCCGGATACCGGAGGAATGCCTTATGTGCTATCAAACGCCACAATGTAAGTGGGTGATTATAAAGATGCTCTACAGGTATCTCCGAAGGTGTTTGTTGGGTTGGCATAGATCGAGATTAGGATTTGTCACTCCGAGTATCGGAGAGGTATCTCCGGGCCCTCTCGGTAATGCACATCACTATAAGCCTTGCAAGCAATGTGACTAATGAGTTAGTTGCAGGATGATGCATTACGGAACGAGTAAAGAGACTTGCCGGTAACGAGATTGAACTAGGTATGAAGATACCGACGATCGAATCTCAGGCAAGTAACATACCGATGACAAAGGGAATAACGTATGTTGTCATTACGGTTCGACTGGTAAAGATCTTCGTAGAATATGTAGGAACCAATATGAGCATCCAAGTTCCGCTATTGGTTATTGACTAGAGAGGTGTCTCGGTCATGTCTACATAGTTCTCGAACCCATAGGGTCCGCACACTTAACGTTCGATGATGATTTTGTATTATATGAGTTATGTGATTTGATGACCGAATGTTGTTCGGAGTCCCAGATAAGATCATGGACAAGACAAGGAGTCTCGAAATGGTCGAGAGGTAAAGATTGATATATAGGACGATAGTATTCGGACACCGGAAGTGTTTCGGGATGCACCGGGTACTTATCAGGTCACCGGAAGGGGTTCCGGGCACTCCCGACAAAAGATATGGGCCTTATGGGCCAAGAGGGGAAACACACCAGCCACAAAAGGGCTGGTGCGCCCCCCCCCCATATGGGCTGGCCAAATTGGAGAAGGAAAAGGGAAGAAGGAAAGGAAAAAGGGAATAGGATTCCCCCTTCCCCCTCTTCCCTTCCTACTCCGAATAGGGAGGCCGAATTGGGAGGACCCCAAGTAGGAGGAATCCCGCTAGAACACACATCAACAGTCGTTAGCCGTGTGCGGCACCCCCTCCATAGTTTACGCCTCCGGTCATATTCACGTAGTGCTTAGGCGGAGCCCTGAGCGGATCACTTCACCATCACCGTCACCACGCCGTCGTGCTGACGAAACTCTCCCTCGACACTTTGCTGGATCAAGAGTTCGAGGGACGTCATTGAGCTGAACGTGTGCAATACTCGAAGGTGCCGTACGTTCGGTGCTTGATCGGTCGGAACGAGAAGAAGTTCGACTACATCAACCGCGTTGTCAAACGCTTCCGCTTTCGGTCTACGAGAGTACGTGGACACACTCTTCCCCTCTCGTTGCTATGCATCTCCTAAATAGATCTTGCGTGATCGTAGGAATTTTTTTGAAATTGCATACTACGTTCCCCAACAGTGGCATCCGAGCCAGGTCTATACGTAGATGATATGCACGAGTAGAACACAAAGAGTTGTAGGGCGATGATAGTCATACTGCTTACCACCAATGTCTTATTTTGATTCGACAATATTGTTGGATGAAGCGGCCCGGACCAACCTTACATGACCATATATCATACAAACACGGACCGAAATATAAATTTTCAAAAATGCAAGCCGAAAAATGAGAACACCGTTGCTTGACCATGTGCTCTCATGGTCAACGTTAACTAGGATTACCACCAGGTATATCTAGCCATGGGTCAGGCCGGGTCGGGCTTGGGCCGGGCCTAAAAAAGCCCACGGCAGAAAACTGAGGCCTAGGCCCTCCCAGGCCCTACCATCGGGCCTACTTTTCAAGCCCAAGCCCGGCCCATCTGGTAAAAAGCCCTTAGGGCTTAGGGTCATGGGCTAGGCCTCTTCCTTAAAATGCCAATATGCTAAGCCCAAGCCCGTCCAGGGCCTGCTGGTGGGCTCAAAACTCAGGCCCAAGCCCGGCCCATGGGCAAGCCCATCGGGCCTAGGCCCTGGATTTTAGGGCCGGGCCTGGGTGGGCCGACAGGGCCGGGCCTGAGATGGCCAGGACTACCACCAGGCTAGTACAACACAACATGTCTACAAGGGATAATTTTTTCATGTTGTTATTCCTTCCTGTTCTATGTAAGAAAACAACTTATATTCTTGTGTTTGTAACATTTAAATTTTTATGTGTTACAAAAAACGGTATATGACATTTAAAAAAATGTTTAAACATTGTAAAACATATCTGTGTAACTAAAAACCATACATTGCATTTTTAAAATATTCACCCATTTCAAAAAACAGTTCATGACATTTTTTTAAATGTTTACACAATGTAAAAAAATGTTCATGTAGTTTCAAAATGTTTCGTACTATCCAAAAATGTTTAACATATATTTGAAAAAGGTTTCAAAACTTGTATTAAAAAAATGTTAATCATATGTTTAAAAAATCAAATGTATATAAAAATGTTTTAAGATGTATACTAGAAAAAATTAGACATCACAACACATATTTAAAAAAGTTAATCATGTATTCTTTAAAATATATGTTTCGACATGTATTTTTCTCCCGTATACATCTAAAAACATTTTTATACACATTAAATATTTTTTAAACATGTGATTAACATTTTTTCAAATACAAGTTTTTGAAACTTTTATTAAATACATGTTAAAAAAATTGGATGGTATGTAACATTTTAAAAACTTTGCCATACATTGTACAGACATTTAAAAAAAAATTATGAACAGTTTCTTGAAATTTACGAACATTTTTGAAATGCAAGATATGTTTTTAAATTATGCAAATATATTTTACAATGTCTAAACATTTTTTAAATGTCACATATCTATTTTTTTGTAACAAATAAACAATTTTTAAATGTCACAAACACAAAAATATAAGTTTTTTCTTACGTAGAACAAGAAGGAATAACAATATGAAAAATGTTTATCCCTTTTGGACATGTTGTGGTGCCGTAGCCTGCTGGTATTCTTAGTTGATGGTGACCACGAGCTTAGATGATGCTCCCTCTTTTGGGCTTACATTTCGGTCCATGTTTAGTAGATATCAGTAGTGCTTTGCAAACAAGAATGATCGTTGGTCTTTTGGTTGTCCACACATGCCTACTACGGCAGGACGCGTGTTCGAAATCCGACTATCCCTTGTTTCTTATGACTTTATTGTAGGTGCTTAATATACCTAAAAACAAAACGCCAAGGTCTTTTCTGCAAATCTGCCCTGCAACAGCGGGCCCCGGCAACACTGGCATATGCCACGGATACATCCACGTGCATGAAATGTGACCGTATATGAACGCCGGCGCAAGTTTAATGACCAGAAATATGTATTTTGCAACTCTGCACACTGAACTGACCGACTATCCCTTGTTTCTTATGACTTTATTTTAGGTGCTTAATATACCTAAAAACAAAACGCCAAGGTCTTTTCTGCAAATCTGCCCTGCAACAGCGGGCCCCGGCAACACTGGCATATGCCACGGATACATCCACGTGCATGAAATGTGACCGTATATGAACGCCGGCGCAAGTTTAATGACCAGAAATATGTATTTTGCAACTCTGCACACTGAACTGACCGACTATCCCTTGTTTCTTATGACTTTATTTTAGGTGCTTAATATACCTAAAAACAAAACGCCAAGGTCTTTTCTGCAAATCTGCCCTGCAACAGCGGGCCCCGGCAACACTGGCATATGCCACGGATACATCCACGTGCATGAAATGTGACCGTATATGAACGCCGGCGCAAGTTTAATGACCAGAAATATGTATTTTGCAACTCTGCACACTGAACTGACCGACTATCCCTTGTTTCTTATGACTTTATTTTAGGTGCTTAATATACCTAAAAACAAAACGCCAAGGTCTTTTCTGCAAATCTGCCCTGCAACAGCGGGCCCCGGCAACACTGGCATATGCCACGGATACATCCACGTGCATGAAATGTGACCGTATATGAACGCCGGCGCAAGTTTAATGACCAGAAATATGTATTTTGCAACTCTGCACACTGAACTGACCGTCGTCTACAAGTTGTATGACTCATGATGTATTTACCTCAAAAAAGGTGCACATGTCACCACTTATTTATTATGACAAAGATGAGCTAGCCCAGTTGGTCAATTGCCGTAGAAGTCAATACATGAGGGCGCTGGATCAAATCCCAGCGAGCTCACCACTTACATGCGTGGAGGAAAACAGACACGAAAGAATGCACGGGCATTACAAGCTACGTAATGTCTCGCGCTAGCCCACCTAACTTTGCTTTAATCCACAGTTGAAACTCACTTCGAATATTGCTAGCTACCACATGCGGCATAAGAGCGATTTTGTCAAAAACCCTTCTGTTACGCTCAAGCCAGAGGAAACGAAACACAAGACAAACCACTGTGTTAACCTTGCGACGGCCTGCACTAGGAACCGCGTTGCTTAGCGCCGGCCACCACTCCTTGATAGTGTCAGTTGAGGTTGGAGTTCTTCTATGTAGATGCCACAAAAGTAGGATGTTGTACCAGACTTCCCTGGCAAAGGAGCAACCGAGCAGAATGTGATTCAGGTTCTCCTCCTCTTGTGCGCATAGCACACAAAACTCCGGGTGCTCAAGCTGCCGTCTTGCAAGGCGATCTGCGGTCCACAGCCGATCGTGGATGGCTAGCCAGACAAATTTTTTTATTTCCAGAGGTGCCCATGAAGTCCACAGCTCCGCAGCGCCAGGAAGAAACTCCCGGCCAAGGAAGAAAAGGTGATAAGCGCTACTTGATGAATATGATCCATCCGATGTTTGCCTCCACCTGAAAGAATCTGGCTGCTCCAACAAATTCTGCCCAGTGATAAGTGGCCAGATTTTTAGGACGTCCGCAATTGCATGTATGTCAAGATTCCCACGTAGGTCAGTCATCCACGCCCCATTTGGCAGACTATCTGCAACAGATCGTTGCATGGCGACAGGTCGAACGAACTTTAGCAGTGACGGGGCAAGCTGCTGTAAACTAGCACCATTCAACCAGGGATCGGTCCAGAATCTGATGTTGTTGCCATTCCCAAGCAAGCAATGTAACCCAGCACTGAATACACTGTCAGCTTCAGCAGGTAGTTTAATGTCAAGGCCATGCCAGGGCTTCTCGTCTGCAACCTTCTCGAACCAGCGCCACTTGAGAAGCAGGGCCTGGTTCAGTAACCTAAGATTGTGAATCCCGAGTCCACCATACACTTTCGGCGAGCAGACCAGGTTCCAGTTGATTAAACAGTTCCCACCTTTGGCCTCATCGTGTCCACACCAGAAAAAACCACGCCTGATCTTATCAATGCAGGAGATAAACCACGCCGGCAGATCGAGCACAAGCATTAAGTAGATGGAGGTTGCAGTGAGAGTTGAGTTGATTAGGACAAGTCTCCCGGCCCGACGAAGATAGCGAGCTTTCCACGTGGGTAAGTAGTCCGCAGTTCTGTCAATAAGAGGTTGAAGGGCAGACTTGGGCAGTCGAGTAACAGACAGCGGCAGCCCCAGATAAGTTAGAGGAAATTCTTTGATGGTGCAGTTAAGGATGGCAGTCACTTGAGGTATGTCGTCCTGCCTGCAACGGATCAATGAGATGGAGCTTTTTGCCATGTTGCAAGACAAGCCAGAGGCATGCCCAAAAGCAGTTAGGAGTTGCACGGTTGTCTCTGCTTCAATCACATCAGGCCGAATGAGCAAAACTGCATCGTCAGCGTAGACAGATAAGCGGTGCTTGATGCCCCAGCGGCATAGAGGTGTGAAGAGATTACTTTGCTCCCCTTTACGAAACAGGGCGGTCAACGTCTCCATAACGATCACGAAGAGAAGAGGAGAAACCGGATCACCTTGCCGTAGCCCGCATGCATGCCAGAAATCCTTGCCTGGACTACCGTTGATCAGGACACTTGATCAGGACACTCTGCGCCTGTAATTACTCTGTAAATGCCTCTTCCATCTTCTTAAATGAAAAAGCGCGCAATGCTCTTGCGTGTGCTTGAAAAAAAAAGAATGCAGGGGCGATCGCACGAAAATTGAAAAGCAGAAAAATCAAAAGATAGAGTCGACTGCAATCACAGCCACGAGATCACAATCCAAGGGGTGGGATCAATTTCTGCGACAAGTAATTCCGCATGAAGCGAGTAAAATTTAATGACTGCTTTGCAAGTCAATTATTCTTTTCGTTAACCGGGATCATTAATACGCCCACATGCATGCAAAGAAGGAATGAGAAGAAAGTAGCACAGTGTCATTAAACAAGTTGGTAGTATAAGAAAACATCATTAATTTTTGCATGCAAGTATAAGAAAATATCATTAATTTTTGCTTCGATTACTGTTAGTAGCCTTGTATAGATGCAAATTGTATTTTTCATAGTGGTCTTGTATAAGGGAATGGAGAGAGTACATATATATATCAAGCGATAAATAACATGACATGATCATTTCTAGAACTTGACCAGCGAGACCGAGTATGAACGACTCAAGATGATCCCCACTGAATTGCAACAGTTTTGTTATATCTTGATGGTACATGATACAGAAGTTATTTCCTTTTCCTCGAGTTATAGTGCTCCTTGCTCATCGATCTTTATGTGCTAGAAAAGATAAAAAAAAATACGATTCAGTGTAAGCACAAGACCATCTAGGTGCCATACAGTACTTACAAATTTTACTCATGAGCTAATCAAATGAACTGCATCAATAATACATTTAACTAGCAGGAACAAATATGTAGGCTGCATAGCAGAAAAAAGACTGCTTTCCTAAAGTACTTTTACCACCGTGATTGCCTAACTAGAGATATACTCCCTCCGTTCGGAATTACTTGTCTCGGATATAGATGTATCTAGAACTAAAATACATCTAGATACATCCATTTCTGCGACAAGTAATTCCGAACGGAGGGAGTAAAACATTAAGCCTAGCAGCCAATACTGCATTTTGTTATGAAGAAAATAACAGATAATGGACAAAGCCATCACAAGCACAGGGGGAGGCGCAAGTGAAAAATAATTTATCATTAATTACACTAAAGGTGCTATTGTGATCAATTCCATCTCACACCAAGCATTACTTTTAGAAAATGCATGCTTGGTTAAAACTTAAAAGGAACACTTTTCTGCAGCACTGATATGCATTGCAATGCCACTACTTTCTACTTGCTGGTCACAATCAATCAATAGAGGGTTACATAATACGTAGGTTTGAAGTACAATCTGTATGATTTATGGTAATTAACCCCAACCATCAGCATGACCACAATTTGGCTTCTAGGAAAAGAAAAATGAAACTATAGGAGAGAACAATATGGATACTCTAGTTATCAGATATGAAATGCTCAAAATAGCTAGTTGTTTAGGAAAAAAATGAGTCCTTTTGAGTGCTTATGTCAGGGCCTACTGTTTAAGTAATCAGGAATGAAAAATGTTACTATCAAATCAGTAGAGAAGGTTAAGGAGAGTACGACGGTATGACCAATTGAATTTGATTAGTCCATTTTCGTAAGAAAATCATGTAACATAATTACTTGTGCAAATATTAAGAAACAACTTGTGCAATGGCCATTTCTTTCCAAGATTTGTTATGTTTCTGACACTAACAATGCTTCATGGCATCACCCAGTATTAATATTTTCTATGGTGATAAATTTTGAGCTATATGATTACCAATTATTATGGTAGGGAAACTAATAGTCTAATTAGATGTTGCCTCTATTCATTCCTTGCATTGAACTATTATTAAAAGGTCTCTGGAGAAGTGGAGAGCCTTGACAGATTTGGCATCTGTACCCATGCTTCTACTACTACATCTGTACCGTCATGAACTAGTCTCTGGAGATGCTACTCAATATGGTTGGAAGACTGCACGGGAATTTGTAACCAACCAACAATACACCAGCTAAAAGTAGTTTTTTTTCTCTCTTTCCGAGCCGATTTACTCTACAGAAAATCATCAATTGCAAGCTCATATTCATGTGAAAAGTTCATACAAAGGGATTTTGAACACGATGTCAATTGCTAAACAAGGTAATCATGAAATACTAGAAACCAAGGCAAGACATATATGACCAAGAAGCACTTCTTTATATATGTCAAAGATGAAATCGTTCCAGCGCTTTTAAGAAAACCAAAGTGCAATATGAATATGTTGCGAGAGTCACTTAAAGTCAGATTATGCACCATTCCGTTGAAGGGCGAACGGTTTAGAACCTAAATATGCAAAATTACCACGCATTGACTCTAAGAAAAAATGAATTTGCAAAAAAATAGACTCTTAGCAAAAATGGCAACATGCTACCTTGCTGAAATTAACCTGGAATGAACACAAACGTATTTAATCTACATGTTTCGACCTACAGGTTTTAGCTGTGTATCCTCTAGCCTGTGTACCGCCATGCTCTGTCCTCAAATAATGTACTGCTACAGCCTATAGTGGAGTATGCGGTATGTGGAATATGTGGGTACGTTTTGTACTGCTATGGGAGGTGGACATGCTGTACTATCACTAGCCTACAATTGTTCTTTCGTGTAGTCTGTGGGTATGCGGCAACCGACATATATTATGTGGGCAGCCTGTTTAGTCCCACATAATTATGTGGAAAGATGCGGGATGCCCACAAGTCATCCCACCTGCAAGCTGACCTGCATCAGTGTACTTTTCCCTTTGTGCAATGTTTCTAATGTTTTTTGCTTTTTCTTTGAGAGTTTGAATTTTGTAAACGTGGTGAAGCAGAGTTTAGTTTTTAGTTTTTTGGAATCTCAAGTCTTAAATCAGAAAGAATTGGAATGCACTTACCAAAAAGACAACATGTCACCCTGATATCTCCGGAATGATGTCTGCAGTGGCTGTGAAAAAGAAGTAAATATCTTCAGCGCCAAGAATAAATGTCATATTAATTCAAGCTACACATGTGACAAAAATAATGTTGAGCACTATTCTACACAGTTAATGACATGAATGTTTGATTAGCAGGCTACTACCTGATTGGGTGAGTCGAAGCAATGATGGTTGCGAGTAGTAGTGAGCTGGATAAAAGATAGGTTTGTCCTTCAAAGTTCCTTGCCAGTTGAATGGGCTCTCCCCCATCACCTTCCGAGCCTCCCCTTCATCATAGTCAATGGGGTCCAAATGGATCGATCAAACTACATGCATTAATACACCAGAACAGAATGGTGTTGCAGAACGTAAGAATACGCATTTACTTGAAGTTGCTTGTTCACTCATGTTCACCATGAATGTCCCTAAGTTTCTTTGGGGGGAGGCAATAAAAACAGCAACATATTTAATAAATCATATGCCTCTATGCACTCTTGAGTTTAAGACTCCAACTGAGTGTCTTTTGAACACAAATGATTTTGTGGTCCCTCCAAAGGTATTTGGTTGTGTTTCTTTTGTGCATGATTATCGAAATTCTGTTGGGAAATTAGTTCCTCGTGCCATCAAATGTGTCTTTATGGGCTATTCTCCTTCTCAAAAGGGCTATAGGTGTTGGTGTCCCTCTGAACGTCGGTTCTTTGTGAGTATGGATGTGACCTTTCGTGAACATGAACCTTATTATCTTGGATCAGCCAATGACACTGGCATTGCTCTATCCCCACCTGAAGTAGGACAAGAGGGGGAGAGCAGTGGTGGAGGCACCCTTATTGGATCAATACTTGTCCCTACTCCAGATGCTTCTGCTCTTGATAATAATATTCCTAGACATGGGGAAGAGATAAATCATGAGGAGAGTAACAATGCTGGTCATGGAGACATGCAAGATGCAACAGGAGATTCATTATCACCTTCACAGAATGTTGATCACTCTGCACATGATGACCCAGGCACTGATGATCACTCTCCTACTCCTATTGCTCCTACTAGCACCATGGGTGAGAGTGATAACCAATTGTCGACATCTGTTCCGCGAGGTAATTTACCCATTGCCTTGAGAAAACCAACTAGAACCTTAAATCTTCCCCCACACCTAAAAGACTACGACGTTGGTTATAAACACAACATAGCCAATTTCATCTCCTACAAACATTGTAGCCCATCCTTTCAGAGCTTCATTACATCTCTAGATTCCACATCCATACCTACTAATTTGTACATAGCCAAGGAGGATCCAAAGTGGAGGGAAGCAATGCTTGAAGAGATGCGAGCTTTGGAAAAGAACAAAACCTGGGAGCTTGTGGATCTACCACCAGGTAAACAACCTGTAGGTTGCAAGTGGGTTTTCAACATTAAGCATACCCTGGAGGGTAAAGTGGATAGATATAAAGCTCGCCTTGTGGCAAAGGGATATACCCAAACATATGGAATTGATTATGAGGAAACATTTGCACCTGTAGCAAAAATGAATTCTGTTAGAACACTCATATCATGTGCAAAAAACTTGAACTGGAACATTCACTAGATGGATGTAAAAAATGCCTTTCTTCATGGCGACCTTCAAGAAGAAGTGTATATGGAGATCCCACCAGGGTTTGAGTCCGGCTATGTTACTAGAAAGGTACTTCGCTTACGACGCTCCTTGTACGGGCTCAAACAATCGCCGAGGGCCTGGTTTGATAGGTTTCGCGTGCTATGTTGAGAATTGCGTACACTCAGAGCAATGCAGATCACACCATGTTTTACAAACGCAAAATGAACAAGGTTGTCGTCCTCATTGTATATGTGGATGACATTGTTATCACATGTGATGACCAAGAGGAAATTGTTCACTTACAACATCATCTTGCGCGAGAATTTGAAGTCAAGGATTTGGGACACTTGAGATATTTTCTTGGGATAGAAGTATCTAGAGGAACAAAAGGTATTTTCCTTTCCCAAAGAAAATATGTCCTAGACCTACTACAAGAGGCAGGTATGCTTGGGTGTCGTCCAGCTGTAACCCCAATCGAGGAAAACCATCGCCTGATAAACCCGTGAACCGTGAATGCTATAAAAGATTAGTTGGTAATCTCATTTACCTGTCTCATACTCGACCAAATATTGCGTTTGTTGTTTGTGTAGTGAGCCAATTCATGCATGACCCAAGATCATCTCATATGGACGCCGTGACTCGAATCCTACGCTATTTGAAGGGGTGTCTTGGAAAGGGTTTACTGTACAGTCATCAGGGAAACCTCCAGGTTGAGTGTTATACTGATGCAGATTGGGCAGGCTCACTGGTGAAGGAAATATGCCCTAGAGGCAATAATAAAGTTATTATTTATTTCCTTATTTCATGATAAATGTTTATTATTCATGCTAGAATTTTATTAACCGAAAACATAATACTTGTGTGAATACATAGACAAACAGAGTGTCACTAGTATGCCTCTACTTGACTAGCTCATTGATCAAAGATGGTTATGTTTCCTATCCATAGACATGAGTTGTCATTTGATTAACGGGATCACATCATTAGGAGAATGATGTGATTGACTTGACCCATTCCGTTAGCTTAGCACATGATCGTTTAGTATTCTACTATTGCTTTCTTCATGACTTATACATGTTCCTATGACTATGAGATTATGCAACTCCCGTTTACCGGAGGAACACTTTGTGTTCTACCAAACGTCACAACGTAACTGGGTGATTATAAAGGTTCTCTATAGGTGTCTCCTAAGGTACTTGTTGGGTTGGCGTATTTCGAGATTAGGATTTGTCATTCCGATTGTCGGAGAGGTATCTCTGGGCCCACTCGGTAATGCACATCACTATAAGCCTTGCAAACATTGTAACTAATGAGTTAGTTGTGGGATGATGTATTACGGAACGAGTAAAGAGACTTGCCGGTAACGAGATTGAACTAGGTATTGAGATATCGACGATCGAATCTCAGGCAAGTAACATACCATTGACAAAGGGAACAACGTATGTTGTTATGCGGTTTGACTGATAACGATCTTCGTAGAGTATGTAGGAGCCAATATGAGCATCCAGGTTCCGCTATTGGTTATTGACAGGAGACGTGTCTCGGTCATATCTACATAGTTCTCGAACCCGTAGGGTCCGCACGCTTAAAGTTCGATGACGATTTGTATTATGAGTTATGTGATTTGATGTACCGAAGGTAGTTCGGAGTCCCGGATGAGATCGGGGACATGCCGAGGAGTCTCGAAATGGTCGAGACATAAAGATTGATATATTGGACGACTATATTCGTACATCGAAAAGGTTCCGAGTGATTCGGGTATTTTCGGAGTACCCGGGAGTTACGGGAATTCACCGGGAGAAGTATTGGGCCTTATTGGGCCATACGGGAATAGAGGAGAGAGGCCAAAAGGAAGGAGGCGCCCCCCTCTAGTCCGAATTGGACAAGGGGTGCAGCCCCCTTTTCCTTCTCCCACTCCCCCTCTTTCCTTCTCTCCTACTCCAGAAAGGAAAGGGGAATCCTACTAGGACTTGGGAGTCCTAGTAGGACTCCCCATACTTGGCGCGCCCCCTCTAGGGCCGCGTCTCCCTTGCTCCTTTATATACGGCGGCAGGGGACACCCCATAGACACAATAATTGATCCCTTGGATCTCTTAGCCGTGTGGGGTGCCCCCCTCCACCATAGTCCACCTCGATAATATCGTAGCGGTGCTTAGGTGAAGCCCTGCGTCGGTAGAACATCATCATCGTCACCAGGCCGTCGTGCTGACGAAACTCTCCCTCAAAGCTCGGCTGGATCGGAGTTCGAGGGACGTCATCGAGCTGAATGTGTGCTGAACTCAGAGGTGCCGTACGTTCGGTACGTGGATCGGTCGGATCGTGAAGACGTACGACTATATCAACCGTGTTGTGCTTACGCTTCTGCTTTCGGTCTACAAGGGTACGTGGACATACTCTCCCCTCTCGTTGCTATGCATCACCATGATCCTGTATGTGCGTAGGAATTTTTTTGAAATTACTACGTTCCCCAACAGTGTTATCCGAGCCTAGTTTTATGCGTAGATGTTATATGCATGAGTAGAACACAAGTGAGTTGTGGGCAATAGAAGTCATACTGCTTAACAGCATGTCACACTTTGGTTCGGCGGTATTTTTGGATGAAGCGGCCCGTACTGATATTACGCGTACGCTTACGCGAGACTGGTTCTACCGACGTTCTTTGCACACAGGTGGCTGGTGGGTGTCAGTTTCTCCAACTTTAGTTTAACCGAGTGTGGCTACGCCCGGTCCTTGTGAAGGTTAAAACAGCACTAACTTGACGAACTATCGTTGTGGTTTTGATGCGTAGGTAAGAACGCTTCTTGCTCAGCCCATAGCAACCACGTAAAACTTGCAACAACAATGTAGAGGATGTCTAACTTGTTTTTGCAGGGCATGTTGTGATGTGATATGGTCAAGGCATGATGCTATATTTTATTGTATGAGATGATCATGTTTTGTAACTGAGTTATCGGCAACTGGCAGGAGCCATATGGTTGTCGCTTTATTGTATGCAACGCAATCGCCCTGTAATGCTTTACTTTATCACTAAGCGGTAGCGATAGTCGTAGAAGCAATAATTGGCGAGACGACAACGATGCTACGATGGAGATCAAGGTGTCGCGCCGGTGACGATGGTGATCATGACGGTGCTTCGGAGATGGAGATCACAAGCACAAGATGATGATGGCCATATCATATCACTTATATTGATTGCATGTGATGTTTTTTTTATGCATCTTATTTTGCTTAGATCGACGGTAGCATTTTAAGATGATCTCTCACTAAATTTCAAGGTATAAGTGTTCTCCCTGAGTATGCACCGTTGCGAAAGTTCTTCGTGCTGAGACACCACGTGATGATCGGGTGTGATAGGCTCTACGTTCAAATACAACGGGTGCAAAACAGTTGCACACGCAGAATACTCAGGTTAAACTTGACGAGCCTAGCATATGCAGATATGGCCTCGGAACACTGAGACCAAAAGGTTGAGCGTGAATCATATAGTAGATATGATCAACATAGTGATGTTCACCATTGAAACTACTCCATCTCACGTGATGATCGGACATGGTTTAGTTGATATGGATCACGTGATCATTTAGAGGATTAGAGGGATGTCTATCTAAGTGGGAGTTCTTAAGTAATATGATTAATTGAACTTAAATTTATCATGAAATTAGTCCTGGTAGTATTAGCATATCTATGTTGTAGATCAATAGCTCGTGTTTTGCTCCCCTGTTTTATTTTGATATGTTCCTAGAGAAAACTAAGTTGAAAGATGTTAGTAGCAATGATGCGGACTTGGTCCGTGATCTGAGGATTAACCTCATTGCTGCACAGAAGTATTATGTCCTTGATGCACCGCTAGGTGACAGAACTATTGCAGGAGCAGATGCAGACGTTATGAACATTTTGACAAAAGCTCGGTATGATGACTACTTGATAGTTTAGTGTACCATGCTTTACGGCTTAGAACCGGGACTTCAAAAATGTTTTGAACGCCACAGAGCATATAAGATGTTCCAAGAGTTGAAATTGGTATTTCATACTCGTGCCCATGTCGAGAGGTATGAGACCTCTGACAGTACATTGCCAATAAGATGGAGGAGAATAGCTCAACCAGTGAGCATGTGCTCAGATTGTCTGAGTACTACAATTACTTGAATCAAGTGGGAGTTAATCTTCCAGATAAGATAGTAATTGACAAACTTCTCTAGTCACTATCACCAAGTTAATAGAACTTCGCGATGAACTATAATATGCAAGGGATGACAAAAGTAATTCCCGAGCTCTTCGCGATGCTGAGATCGGCGAAGGTAGAAATCAAGAAAAGAGCATCAAGTGTTGATGGTTAACAAGATCACTAGTTTCAAGAAAAGGGCAAAGGGAAAGAAGGGGAACTTCAAGAAGAACGGCAAACAAGTTGCTACTCAAGTGAAGAAGCCCAAGTTTGGACCTAAGACTGATACTGAGTGCTTCTACTGCAAAAAGGACTGGTCACTGGAAGCGGTACAACCCCAAATAATTGGCGGATAAGAAGGATGGCAAAGTGAACAAAAGTATATTTGATATACATGTTATTGATGTGTACTTTACTAGTGTTTATAGCAACCCATCGGTACTTGATACTGGTTCAGTTGCTAAAGAGTAGTAACTCGAAACGGGAGTTGCATAATGAACAGAAACTAGTTAAGGATGAAGTAACGATGTGTATTGGAAGTGGTTCCAAGATTGATATGATCATCATCGCACACTCCCTATACTTTCGGGATTAGTGTTGAACCTAAATAAGTGTTATTTGGTGTTTGCGTTGAGCATGAATATGATTTGATCATGTTTATTGCAATACGGTTATTCATTTAATTTAGAGAATAATTGTTGTTTTGTTTACATGAATCAAACCTTTTATGGTCATAATGAAGGAAATATGCCCTAGACGCAATAATAAAGTTATTATTTATTTCCTTATATCATGATAAATGTTTATTATTCATGCTAGAATTGTATTAACCGGAAATATAATACATGTGTGAATACATAGACAAACACTGTGTCACTAGTATGCCTCTACTTGACTAGCTCGTTAATCAAAGATGGTTAAGTTTCGTAGCCATTGACATGGGTTGTCATTTGATTAACGGGATCACATCATTAGGAGAATGATGTGATTGACATGACCCATTCCGTTAGCTTAGCACACGATCGTTTAGTATGTTGCTATTGCTTTCTTCATGACTTATACATGTTCCTATGACTATGAGATTATGCAAATCCCGTTAACCGTAGGAACACTTTAAGTGCTACCAAACGTCACAACGTAACTGGGTGATTATAAAGGTGCTCCACAGGTGTCTCCAAAGGTACTTGTTGGGTTGGCGTATTCCGAGATTAGGACTTGTCACTCCAATTGTCGGAGAGGTATCTCTGGGCCCTCTCGGTAATGCACATCACTTAAGCCTTGCAATCATTGCAACTAATGAGTTAGTTGCGGGATGATGTATTACGAAACGAGTAAAGAGACTTGCCGGTAACGAGATTGAACTAGGTATTAAGATACCGACGATCGAATCTCGGGCAAGTAACATACTGATGACAAAGGGAACAACGTATGTTGTTATGCGGTCTGACTGATAAAGATCTTCGTAGAATATGTGGGAGCCAATATGAGCATCCAGGTTCCGCTATTGGTTATTGACCGGAGACGTGTCTCGGTCATGTCTACATAGTTCTTGAACCCATAGGGTCCGCTGTAGCGACCAGACCTCAAACAGTCTGATCTCTGTGCTCCGGTGTCATCCCTGGATCAGTAATGCTGACACCACACAGTACTCGGAGGATTTATAGCAGAGTAGCAATCACACACTTATTACATCGAGTGTCTCAAAAGAGAACTTATAACAATAAATATGGCTTAAGGCCATCTAATAACGATAACAGCGAAAGGCTTGGAAGATAGGTGAGTCCATCAACTCCAACGACATCACTGAGTATAGAACCACGACCTAAAAACTCCTTAATCGTCGTCTGAAAAGTCCGCAACATTAACGTTGCAGCCCGAGAACGGGTCAGCACATGGAATATGCTGGCAAGGTAACACATAGAGAGTAATGGAATGAAACAACTATACTATATGCATATTTGGCTGGTGGAAAGCTCTATGGTTACAGTTTTTGCGTAAAGCCAATTTTTCCCTACTTCAAAGGAATAAATTTAATTACTATCATGGTGGTTGTTAAACATTGAGAATGGTTGACAACATTCTCAATCCCAATTAAGCATCATCATTTAACAAACCCAACAAAATTAACTTTAGAGTAACATGTCGAGATTCACATGATAATCCAGGTACTAGATACTCAAGATGTCCATAACCGGGGACACGGCTAACCATGATTAGTTTATTACACTCTGCAGAGGTTTGCGCACTTTTCCCCACAAGAATCGATCGCCTCCGTTGGATTTCTCGCACTACATGGTGTTTGAGAAACGGATGACCGAGACACAGTCTTTCAGAAGCGCTAGCACCTTACGTTGGATAGACGGGTACACCTACTTTCCCCTACATCTGCTAGTCTACCCTGTAAGAGTTCGTACGACTTAATCAACTATGCCAGAGCCCATAATGGCTTGTGGCTGCACATGGAAGTTTCTAGTATGAATAATCTCATGATCCCTTTGAGCCTGGGTGGCGGTCCAAAAGAAAAATAGGCAAGTCCTGGAATACCCAGGTGCCTCAATCCACCCAGATGTGTGTTTAGGTTGCCACCTTAGATAAACCATTAATTAACAATCTCACATCTGTCATGGATATCACTCACCCAATCCACGTCTACTAGCATAGCATGGCATAATAAGCAAACGTAGAAATAACTCCCAAAGGTTTCATAATAATACAGGTAATAGGTACTACCTCATCTACTTCCCATCCCACAATTTAATTAGATCCTAATCATGCAATGTGTGAGGATTGATCTAATGCAATAAAACTGGGTTGTAGAAAAGGTATGATCAAAGTGTTACTTGCCTTGCTGATGATCCGCGAAACCTAGAGATTCGAAGTAACAGGCGGCGCACTCCGGATATTCTATCGCAGACAAACAAACAAGCATACAATAAGTACTCATCTAATGCACAGTCATCTAATGCACAGGTAAAACTCAAATAGAAGATCTAACCAGAAAGTTTAACTTAAGAACCCTGGTTTGCAAAAAGAATCAAATCGAACGAAGCAAAAGAAATCAAAGAGTTTTAGTAATCTGGATCTAAGTCAAATTTTACAGTAGCAAAAACTTGTTTAAGTTGATTATTCGGAAAGAGGGTTTCGAGACGAAACTCCAGGCGCTTGAATCGCCTGATTCCGATAAACGAGCGAAAAGTTATACTAAAACGAAAATCGGATCAGAAATCGCGATCAGAAAATAACCGCGGAAAATCCGACGAAAAAGAAAAACGACGAACAGATTAATCGTTAATTAACCTAATCCGAAAATAATTAAAATAATAAAAATAATTAAAATAATATTAAAAAAAATCGAAAATAAAACTGATGTAAAAAATATATTTTTTATTTAAAAAAAAATTCGGCACGGAAGTCGAGGCGGCGGCGAACCTCGGGCGGGGTGCAACTCCGGCGAGTCGGCGGCGGGTCCGGCGGCGGCGGGCTAGGGTTTCGGGCGCGGGCGCGGTTATGGGCTGGGGCGCCGGGTGCCTCGCTATGTAAAGGCGCCCCCGGGCGGAGTCCCGCTCGGGTACGGCCCATAGTCGGTTTCGTTTTTTTTTAAAATAATTACGCTCGGAAGAAAAATAAAAAGAAATACTAAACGGACTCCAAAAATCATGAAATAAATTTTCCCGGGTTTCTAAAATCAAGCCCGATAAAGGGAACATTTATTTTTGGGCCCAAAATGCAATTTTGAAAAACGCGTATTTTTCCTAAATTCAATTAAAAATACCGAAAAACTCCAAAATAAATCTTATTTGATTTTTTTATTAAATCCTCAATATTTCTATATTTTGGGAAAGTCATTTCATTCCCTCTCTCATATTTTTGTAATAGAAATAATTGATGATAAAATAAATAAAATCAAATGATCCTGTTTACAAAATTTGAGAAAACTCAAATATGTAAATAACGAAATCCCCAACTCTCTCCGTGGGTCCTTGAGTTTCTTAGGATTTTCTAGGATCAAAACCAAAAGCAAAATAAAATATGATATGCATGAATCTAATGTATAACATTCCAAATTGAAAATTTGGGATGTTACGAACCTACCCCCCTTAAGATGAATCTCGCCCTCGAGATTCGGGTTGGCTAGAAAATGGGTGAGGGTGGTCCTTGAGCAAATCTTCCTCTCGCTCCCAGGTGGCTTCATCCTCCGTGTGGTGGCTCCACTGAACTTTGCAAAACTTGATAACCTTGCTGCGAGTGACTCGGCTGGCAAACTCGAGAATCTTGACTGGTTTCTCCTCATAGGTCAAATTGTTATCCAACTGAATTGCTTCCAATGGCACTGTGTTTCTCAAAGGTATGTCAGCCATCTCCGCGTGACACTTCTTCAACTGAGAAACGTGGAACACATCATGAACTCCTGTCAATCCTTCTGGCAATTCCAACTTGTAGGCCACTTCTCCCATACGCTCCAAAACTCGATATGGCCCTACAAATCGTGGCGCTAACTTCCCCTTAACTCCAAAGCGCTTAATCCCTCGAAGTGGGGATACTCGAAGATAAGCTCTGTCTCCGACTTCATAAACTGTCTCCTTGCGTTAAGAATCTGCGTAGCTCTTCTGCCTGAACTGGGCTACCTTGAGCCTATCGCGAATCAACTTCACCTTCTGTTCAGACTCTTTAATCAGATCTGGTCCAAACAACTGGCGGTCTCCAACTTCGTCCCATGACAATGGTGTCCTGCACCTCCTTCCGTACAAAGCTTCGAAAGGGGCCATCTTCAAACTGGTCTGATAGCTATTATTGTAAGAGAACTCTGCATATGGCAAATTATCGTCCCAACTAGATCCATAATCTAGCGCACAAGCTCTCAGCATATCCTCCAAAGTCTGATTGACTCTCTCGGTCTGTCCATCTGTCTGCGGATGAAAAGATGTACTAAATTCTAGCCTAGTACCCAAAGTCTCATGCAACTGCTTCCAGAACTTTGAGGTAAACTGGGTTCCTCTATCTGATACGATACTCCTCGGAACTCCATGCAAACATACGATCCTGGTCATGTATATCTTTGCCAACTTAGCACTGGTGTAAGTGGTCTTTACTGGGATGAAATGAGCTACCTCTTTACTGGGATGAAATGAGCTACCTTCGTCAATCGATCAACTACAACCCAAATCGAGTCATAGCCTGAACGAGTCCTTGAATCCCGTGATAAAATCCATGCCTAGCTTATCCCACTTCCATTCGGGTATCGGCAATGGTTAACAATCCTGCTGGCTTCTGATGCTCTGCCTTTACTCTCTGACATACGTCACAAACTGCTACATACTCCGCATATCCTTCTTCATTCCGGTTCACCAGAAAATATCCTTCAAATCCAAATACATCTTGGTATTTCCTTGGTGAATCGAATACGGTGAATCATGTGCCTCTTGCAGAATCAACTTCCTGATCTCCGGGTTCATTGGGCACGTAAACACGGTCTTCAAACCATAGGGTGTCGTGCTCATCCTCACGAAATCCTTTAGCTTTTCCTTTGCTTCATTTCTCCTTTATAGAAGCAATCTCCTTGTCAGATTTCTGAGCCTCTCTGATTTTATCCATCAATGTTGACTGAATCTCCAATGCTGCTACATAGCCTCTCGGAACTATTTCCAAACATAGCTCACGAAGGTTTTCTGCTAACTCCTTGGGTATTTCCCCGTCATTAACTATTGACATGGCTCTTACGGCTCAATGCGTCAGCTACTACATTAGCTTTTCCGGGATAATGCAATTTCATATCATAATCCTTGATAGCTCCAACCATCTCCTTTGTCTGAGGTTCAACTCCTTCTGCTGAAAATGTACTTCAAACTCTTATGATCCGTGTACACCTCACAATGATTTCCAATGAGGAAATGTCTCCATGTCTTCAATGCATGCACTACGGCTGCTAACTCCAAATCATGCGTGCATAATTCAATTCGTGAGCTTCAGTTGTCGTGAAGCATACGAAACAACTCTCCCTTCCTGCATAAGCACTGCTCCAAGTCCTCGACGTGAAGCGTCGCAATACACCTCATAATCCTTGGTTTGATCTGGCAAAATCAACACTGGTGAGGTAACCAAACGTTCTTCAATTCCTGGAAACTAGCCTCACACTCCTCAGTCCATTTGAACTTAGTATCCTTCTTCAGCAACTCCGTCATAGGCTTCGCAATCTTTGAGAAATCTCAATAAATCTCCGGTAGTATCCTGCGAGTCCAGAAAACTCCGGATCTCTCCAACTGTTGTTGGCTTCCCAATTTCACAGTGATAACCTTGGTGGTCTACTGCTATACCTTCTCCTGATATAACATGTCCGAGAATCCAACTTCCTTCAACCAAAACTCACATTTGCTGAACTTGGCATATAACTGATGTTCTCTGAGCTTCTCAAGTACCAAACGCAAATTCTTTATGCTCCTCTTCATTCTTTGAGTAATACCAATATCATCAATGAACACTACGACGAACTTATCCAAAAACTCCATAAACACTTTGTTCATCAGTTCATAAAATAGGCAGGTGCGTTAGTCAGTCCAAATGACATAACGGTATACTCATACAATCCATATCTTGTGGTGAAGAGTGCAGTAAATGACTTAACCAAAAACTTACCTATTACTGCATCGGGCTGAGCTTCAACCTCCTCCACATTAACGTGGTTCACCTGTCCCCTGTTGAAAGGGTTCGGCTTCTTTCCAGAGCTTCCATTGCCGTTTTGGCCTTCAGGACATTCATTGGCATAATGTCCGGTCTTGGAACACTTGAAACAGGTGACTTGACTCAGATCTCTCTTGGCTGGGGTTGATGGGGTGTTGCGGTTCTGTCCATTGCTTCCTCCATTCCCATTACCATTCTTGGTGCCATTGTGATTGTGCGAGCTACCTACTCCATGGGTATGCTGAAAATGTCCTCCCAGTCTAGGGGTAAAACGTGGCTTCTGCTAAGCTCCTAAATTATACTTTCCTTGTCCATACTTCCTCTTGCGGTTCTCAATTTGCTGCTGCTTCCCTTCAATCATAAGAGCACGATCTACCAACTCCTGGTAGTTGTTGAAGGTGGCTACCATCAACTGCATACTCAACTCATCATTCAGTCCTTCCAGGAATTTCTCCTGCTTAGCTGCATCCGTAGCAATGTCATCTGGGGCATAACGTGCTAGCTTACTAAACTCCTCCACATACTGGCCAACTGTCCGTCCTCCTTGGCGCAAGTTACGAAACTCACGCTTCTTCATGGCCATTGCTCCTGCTGAAACATGGGCAGTACGAAAAGCCTGCTGAAACTGGTCCCATGTGACAGTGTCGACTGGGAAGGTGGCTGTGAAATTCTCCCACCATGATGCTGCGGGTCCTTCTAACTGATGTGCAGCAAACTTCACCTTCTCCGCATCTGTGCATCCTGCTGTGGTCAACTCCCTAGCTATCTTGCGGAGCCAATCATCTGCTACTATCGGCTCGGTGCTACTGGAAAACACCGGCGGATTCAGCCTAAGAAAACGGGCTAAGTGGTCAACAGGTGGTGGTGGTGGTGGTGGGTTGTTGTTGTTGTTCTCCTGATTCTAATTCTGAACTAGCAACTGCATCAAGGTGTTCTGCTGCTAGATCAACTGGGTGAGCTCCAGCGGAAAGGCAAATCCGGGGTCACGTCTCGGAGGCATCTGAGGGTTTAGAAAAGATGAGATATAAGAATAGAGGGGGTCTAAAGAGAAAACACTACCCATATGCACATGAGGCAAAAGCAAACAATTCACTTCATTCAATCAAACAAAGGCATACAATCGATCTAGCTATCGCAAGAGTTCTCGGACTACTAAATTTACATGGTGGACTACTACTACTGGTGAGGTGGTCTACTAGAAATATTCTACGGTTGTAGACTCCATGATATCGGCTCCAGCTTCATCAACATAGTCATCATCGCTGCTTCCGAGTCGGTGCCATCGATGATGATGTAGTCTTCCGGGCTAATCTCCTTGGTTCTTCGTCTTCATCTACTGGTGTCGGCCTCCCATAAATATTCCAATCTTCTTGATCAGGTCGTCATTCTTCTCCATCAATACTTCAATTTCTTCTTCATAATCTTCACGTGTAGCCTTGAGTTCTTCCTCCAGTTCCTTGATTCTAGTCTTAGCCTTCTTCAGATCTATCATGTCGGCGCACATCTGATTCTCCTGTCGTCGAATGTGCTGGTTTAACTCCTGGATAAAAGCTGCAATTGATCTATCTTTCCTGGTGCTGATCATCTCCCAGTGTTCATCTCGGTGCCCACAAATCTGGTAGATAGTATCCTTGAGATCCTTGCGGTAGACTTCTCCAATGCGTCCCATGGCAATGTGAGCTGCCATACTCTTTCCTAGACTCCAAGTTGGTGCATCAAAAGAAAACTCTATGGGCTCAGTGACTGGCATGAACGTCCTTCCTGGAACTTGAACTTGAATCATCCAGCGCTCTTCTTCAGGTAAAGTGGCGTTGTAGGTTCCCGTGAAGCTTGGTACTCCTATGTTCAGGTATCTAGTGACTTCCTTCAACTGGCGTCCAAAGAGTGTATCTTCAACTGGTTGTGTGAACTTGTTTCTTGCATCCGCCATCCTAAAGAGTAGAAAAGATGAGAAGTCAGAAGAGAAGAGAGTGAGTAGTGATCTAGGTCTTTTAGCTTAGTGGTCGTGTCCTACAGTCAGCGTGTGCTCTGATACCATCTCTGTAGCGACCAGACCTCAAACAGTCTGATCTCTGTGCTCCGGTGTCATCCCTGGATCAGTAATGCTGACACCACACAGTACTCGGAGGATTTATAGCAGAGTAGCAATCACACACTTATTACATCGAGTGTCTCAAAAGAGAACTTATAACAATAAATATGGCTTAAGGCCATCTAATAACGATAACAGCGAAAGGCTTGGAAGATAGGTGAGTCCATCAACTCCAACGGCATCACTGAGTATAGAACCACGACCTAAAAACTCCTTAATCGTCGTCTGAAAAGTCCGCAACATTAACGTTGCAGCCCGAGAACGGGTCAGCACATGGAATATGCTGGCAAGGTAACACATAGAGAGTAATGGAATGAAACAACTATACTATATGCATATTTGGCTGGTGGAAAGCTCTATGGTTACAGTTTTTGCGTAAAGCCAATTTTTCCCTACTTCAAAGGAATAAATTTAATTACTATCATGGTGGTTGTTAAACATTGAGAATGGTTGACAGCATTCTCAATCCCAATTAAGCATCATCATTTAACAAACCCAACAAAATTAACTTTAGAGTAACATGTTGAGATTCACATGATAATCCAGGTACTAGATACTCAAGATGTCCATAACCGGGGACACGGCTAACCATGATTAGTTTATTACACTCTGCAGAGGTTTGCGCACTTTTCCCCACAAGACTCGATCGCCTCCGTTGGATTTCTCGCACTACATGGTGTTTGAGAAACGGATGACCGAGACACAGTCTTTCAGAAGCGCTAGCACCTTACGTTGGATGACCGGGTACACCTACTTTCCCTAACATCTGCTAGTCTACCTGTAAAGAGTTCGTACGACTTAATTCAACTATGCCAGAGCCCATAATGGCTTGTGGCTGCACACGGAAGTTACTAGTATGAATGATCTTATGATCTCTTTGAGCCTGGGTGGCGGTCCAAAAGAAAAACAGGCAAGTCCTGGAATCCCCAGGTGCCTCAATCCACCCAGATGTGTGTTTAGGTTGCCACCTTAGATAAACCCATTAATTAACAATCTCACATCTGTCATGGATATCACTCACCCAATCCACGTCTACTAGCATAGCATGGCATAATAAGCAAACGTAGAATAACTCCCAAAGGTTTGATAATAAACAGGTAATAGGTACTACCTCATCTACTTCCCATCCCACAATTTAATTAGATCCTAATCATGCAATGTGTGAGGATTGATCTAATGCAATAAAACTGGGTTGTAGAAAAAGGTATGATCAAAGTGTTACTTGCCTTGCTGATGATCCGCGAAACCTAGAGATTCAAAGTAACAGGCGGCGCACTCCGGGTATTCTATCGCAAACAAACAAACAAGCATACAATAAGTACTCATCTAATGCACAGGTAAAACTCAAATAGAAGATCTAACCAGAAAGTTCAACTTAAGAACCCTGGTTTGCAAAAAGAATCAAATCAAACGAAGCAAAGAAATCAAACGGTAAAAGAAAACAACTTCGTTCTAGTAATCTGGATCTAAGGTCAAATTTTACAGTAGCAAAACTTGTTTAAGTTGATTATTCGGAAAGAGGGTTTCGAGACGAAACTCCAGGCGCTTGAATCGCCTGATTCCGATAAACGAGCGAAAAGTTATACTAAACGAAAATCGGATCAGAAATCGTGATCAGAAAATAACCGCGGAAAATCCGGACGAAAAAGAAAAACGACGAACAGATTAATCGTTAATTAACCTAATCCGAAAATAATAAAATAATTAAAAAGAACGAAAAAAACCGACGAAAAATAATCATTTTTTTAAACCGGCACGGATTTCGAGGCAGCGGCGAACCTCGGGCGACGCGCGTCGCGGCGGCGGCGGCTCCGGCGGGCGGGTGGGCTGGCGGCGGCGGTTATGGGCTGGGGGCTCGGGTGCAGCGCTATTTAAAGGCGTCCCCCGGGCGGAGTCCCGCTCGGGCACGGCCCAAGGTCGGTTTCGTTTTTTTATAATTACGCTCGGAAGAAAAATAAAAAGAAATACTAAACGGATTCCAAAAATCATGAAATAAATTTTCCCGGGTTTCTAAAATCAAGCCGATAAAGTGAACATTTATTTGGGCCCAAAATGCAATTTTGAAAAACGCGTATTTTTCCTAAATTCAATTAAAAATACCGAAAAACTCCGAAATAAATCTTATTTGATTTTTTTATTAAATCCTCAATATTTCTATATTTTGGGAAAGTTATTATTTCCCTCTCTCATATTTTTGTAATAGAAATAATTGATGATAAAATAAATAAAATCAAATGATCCTGTTTAATAATTTGAGAAAACTCAAATATGTAAATAACGAAATCCCCAACTCTCTCCGTGGGTCCTTGAGTTGCTTAGGATTTTCTAGGATCAAAACCAAAAGCAAAATAAAATATGATATGCATGATGATCTAATGTATAACATTCCAAATTGAAAATTTGGGATGTTACATCCGCACGCTTAGTTTCGATGACAGTTATATTATGAGTTTATATGTTTTGATGTACCGAAGGTTGTTCGGAGTCCCGGATGTGATCACGGACATGACGAGGAGTCTCGAAATGGTCGAGACATGAAGATTGATATATTGGAAGCCTATGTTTGGATATCGGAAGTGTTCCGGGTGAAATCGGGATTTTACCGGAGTACCGGGAGGTTACCGGAACCCCCGGGGATTAATGGGCCTTAGTGGGCCTTGGTGGAAGAGAGAGAGGCGGCCAGGGCAAGGGCCGCGCGCCCCTCCCCCCTAGTCCGAATAGGACAAGGAGAGGGGCGGCGCCCCCCCCTTCCTTCTTCTCCTCCACCTCTTTCCCCTCTCTCTCCTAGTCCAACAAGGAAAAGGGAGTCCTACTCCCGGTAGGAGTAGGACTCCTCCTGGCGCGCCCCTCTCTAGGCCGGCCGCACCCCCCTTGCTCCTTTATATACGGGGGCAGGGGGCACCCTCAGAGACACAACAATTGATCTGTTGATCTTTTAGCCGTGTGCGGTGCCCCCCCACCATAGTCCACCTCGATAATACTGTAGCGGTGCTTAGGCGAAGCCCTGCGTCGGTAGAACATCATCATCGTCACCACGCCGTCGTGCTGACGAAACTCTCCCTCAACACTGGCTGGATCGGAGTTCGAGGGACGTCATCAGCTGAACGTGTGCTGAACTCGGAGGTGTCGTGTTCGGTACTTGATCGGTCGGATCGTGAAGACGTACGACTACATCAACCGCGTTGTGCTAACGCTTCCGCTTTCGGTCTACGAGGGTACGTAGACAACACTCTCCCCTCTCGTTGCTATGCATCACCATGATCTTGCGTGTGCGTAGGAATTTTTTTGAAATTACTACGTTCCCCAACAGTGGCATCCGAGCCTAGTTTTATGCGTATATGTCATATGCACGAGTAGAACACAAGTGAGTTGTGGGCGATATAAGTCATACTGCTTACCAGCATGTCATACTTTGGTTCGGCGGTATTATTGGATGAAGCGGCCCGGACCGACATTACGCGTACGCTTACGCGAGACTGGTTCTACCGACGTGCTTTGCACACAGGTGGCTGGCGGGTGTCAGTTTCTCAACTTTAGTTGAACCGAGTGTGGCTACGCCCGGTCCTTGCGAAGGTTAAAACAGCACCAACTTGACAAACTATCGTTGTGGTTTTGATGCGTAGGTAAGAACGGTTCTTGCTAAGCCCGTAGCAGCCACGTAAAACTTGCAACAACAAAGTAGAGGATGTCTAACTTGTTTTTGCAGGGCATGTTGTGATGTGATATGGTCAAGACATGATGCTAAATTTTATTGTATGAGATGATCATGTTTTGTAACCGAGTTATCGGCAACTGGCAGGAGCCATATGGTTGTCGCTTTATTGTATGCAATGCAATCGCCTGTAATGCTTTACTTTATCACTAAGCGGTAGCGATAGTCGTAGAAGCATAAGATTGGCGAGGACGACAACGATGCTACGATGGAGATCAAGGTGTCGCGCCGGTGACGATGGTGATCATGATGGTGCTTCGGAGATGGAGATCACAAGCACAAGATGATGATGGCCATATCATATCACTTATATTGATTGCATGTGATGTTTATCTTTTATGCATCTTATCTTGCTTTGTTTGACGGTAGCATTATAAGATGATCTCTCACTAAATTTCAAGATAAAAGTGTTCTCCCTGAGTATGCACCGTTGCCAAAGTTCGTCGTGCCCAGACACCACGTGATGATCGGGTGTGATAAGCTCTACGTCCATCTACAATGGGTGCAAGCCAGTTTTGCACACGCAGAATACTCGGGTTAAACTTGACGAGCCTAGCATATGCAGATATGGCCTCGGAACACTGAGACCGAAAGGTCGAGCGAGAATCATATAGTAGATATGATCAACATAGTGATGTTCACCATTGAAAACTATTCCATCTCACGTGATGATCGGACATGGTTTAGTTGATTTGGATCATGTGATCACTTAGAAGATTAGAGGGATGTCTTTCTAAGTGGGAGTTCTTAAGTAATATGATTAATTGAACTTTAATTTATCATGAACTTAGTCCTGGTAGTATTAGCATATCTATGTTGTAGATCAATAGGTCGCGTTGTTGCTTTCATATGTTTATTTTGATATGTTCCTAGAGAAAATTGTGTTGAAAGATGTTAGTAGCAATGATGTGGATTGGATCCGTAATCTTAGGTTTATCCTCACTGCTGCACAGAAGAATTATATCCTTGATGCACCGCTAGGTGACAGACCTATTGAAGGAGCAGATGCAGAAGTTATGAACGTTTGGCTAGCTCAATATGATGACTACTTGATAGTTTAGTGCACCATGCTTAACGGCTTAGAATCGGGACTTCAAAGACGTTTTGAACATCATGGACCATATGAGATGTTCCAGGAGTTGAAGTTAATATTTCAAGCAAATACCCGAGTTGAGAGATATGAAGTCTCCAACAAGTTCTATAGCTAAAAGATGGAGGAGAATCGCTCAACTAGTGAGCATGTGCTCAGATTGTCTGGGTACTACAATCGCTTGAATCAAGTGGGAGTTAATCTTCCAGATAAGATAGTGATTGACAGAATTCTCTAGTCACCATCACCAAGTTAGTAGAACTTCGTGATGAACTATAGTATGCAAGGGATGACGAAAACGACTCCCGAGCTTTTCATGATGATGAAATCGATGAAGGTAGAAATCAAGAAAGAGCATCAAGTGTTGATGGTTGACAAGATCACTAGTTTCAAGAAAAGGGCAAAGGGAAAAAGGGGAACTTCAAGAAAAACAGCAAGCAAGTTGCTGCTCAAGTGAAGAAGCCCAAGTCTGGTCCTAAGCCTGAGACTAAGTGCTTCTACTGCAAAGGGACTGGTCACTGGAAGCGGAACTACCCCAAGTGATTGGCGGATAAGAAGGATGGCAAAGTGAACATAAGTATATTTGATATACATGTTATTGATGTGTGCTTTACTAGTGTTTATAGCAACCCCTTAGTATTTGATACTAGTTCAATTGCTAAGATTAGTAACTCGAAACGGGAGTTGCAGAATAAACAGAGACTAGTTAAGGGTGAAGTGACGATGTGTGTTGGAAGTGGTTCCAAGATTGATATGATCATCATCGCACACTCCCTATACTTTCGGGATTAGTGTTGAACCTAAATAAGTTTTATTTGGTGTTTGCGTTGAGCATGAATATGATTTGATCATGTTTATTGTAATATGGTTATTCATTTAAGTAAAAGAATAAATTGTTGTTCTGTTTACATAATAAAACCTTATATGGTTACACACCCAATGAAAATAGTTCGTTGGATCTCGATCGTAGTGATACACATATTCATAATATTGAAACCAAAAGATGCAAAGTTAATAATGATAGTGCAACTTATTTGTGGCACTGCCGTTTAGGTCATATTGGTGTAAAGCGCATGAAGAAACTCCATGATGATGGACTTTTGGAATCACTTGATTATGAATTAGTTGATGCTTGCGAACCATGCCTCATGGGCAAGATGACTAAGACTCCGTTCTCCGGAACAGTGGAGCGAGCAACAGATTTGTTGGAAATCACACATACTGATGTATGTGGTCCAATGAATATTGAGGCTCGCGACATGTATCATTATTTTCTAATCTTCACAGATGATTTGAGCAGATATGAGTATATCTACTTGACGAAACATAAGTCTGAAACATTTGAAAAGTTCAAAGAATTTCAGAGTGAAGTGAAAAATCATCGTAACAAGAAAATAAAGTTTCTACGATCTGATCGTAGAGAAGAGTATTTGAGTTACGAGTTTGGCCTTCAGTTAAAAACAATGTGAAATAGATTCACTAATCACGCCACCTGGAACACCACAATGTAATGGTGTGTCCGAACGTCATAACCGTACTTTATTAAATATGGTGCGACCTATGATGTCTCTTACTGATCTACCACTATCGTTTTGGGGTTATGCATTAGAGACAGCTGCATTCACGTTAAAAAGGGCACCATCTAAATCCGTTGAAACGACACCGTATGAACTATGGTTTGGCAAGAAACCTAAGCTGTCGTTTCTTAAAGTTTGAGGTTGCAATGCTTATGTGAAAAAGTTTCAACCTGATAAGCTCAAACCCAAATCGGAGAAGTGCGTCTTCATAGGATACCCAAAAGAAAATGTTGGGTACACCTTCTATCACAGATCCGAAGACAAGATATTCGTTGCTTTGAATGGATCCTTTTTAGAGAAGGAATTTCTCTCGAAAGACGTGAGTGGGAGGAAAGTAGAACTTGATGAGGTAACTGTACCTGCTCCCTTATTGGAAAGTAGTTCATCACAGAAATCTGTTCCTGTGACTACTAGACCGATTAGTGAGGAAGCTAATGATGATGATCATGTAACTTCAGATCAAGTTACTACCGAATCTCGTAGGTAAAACCAGAGTGAGATCCGCACCAGAGTGGTACGGTAATCCAGTTCTGGAGGTCATGTTACTTGACCATGACGAGCCTACGAACTATGAGGAAGCGATGATGAGCCCAGATTCCGCGAAATGGCTTGAGGCCATGAAATCTGAGATGAGATCCATGTATGAAAACAAAGTATGGACTTTGATTGACTTGCCCAATGATCGGCGAGCCATTGAGATTAAATGGATCTTCAAGAGGAAGACGGACGTTGATAGTAGTGTTACTATCTACAAAGCTAGAATTGTCGCAAAAAGGTTTTCGACAAGTTCAAGGTGTTGACTACGATGAGAGTTTCTCACTCGTATCTATGCTTAAGTCTGTCCGAATCATGTTAGCAATTGCCGCATTTTATGAAATCCGGCAAATGGATAAACAAAACTGCATTCCTTAATGGATTTATTAAAGAAGAGTTGTATATGATACAACCAAAAGGTTTTGTCAATCCTAAAGGTGCTAACAAAATGTGCAAGCTCCAGCGATCCATCTATGGACTGGTGCAAGCATCTCGGAGTTGGAATATGCGCTTTGATGAGATGATCAAAGCATATAGTTTTATACAGACTTGCGGTGAAGCCTGTATTTACAAGAAAGTGAGTGGGAGCACTACAACATTTCTGATAAGTATATGTGAATGACATATTGTTGATCGGAAATAATGTAGAATTATTCTGCAAAGCATAAAGGAGTGTTTTGAAAGAAGTTTTTCAAAGAAAGACCTCGGTGGAGCTGCTTACATATTAAGCATCAAGATCTATAGAGATAGATCAAGACGCTTGATAAGTTTTTTTTCCAATGAGTACATACCTTGACAATATTTTGAAGTAGTTCAAAAATTGAAACAGTCAAAGAAAGAGTTCTTGGCTGTATTACAAGGTGTGAAATTGAGTAAGACTCAAAGCCCGACCATGGCAGAAGATAGAAAGAGAATGAAAGTCATTCCCTATGCCTTAGCCATAGGTTCTATAAAGTATGCCATGCTGTGTACCAGATCTATTGTATACCCTACACTATGTTAAGCAAGAGAGTACAATAGTGATCTAAGAGTAGATCACTGGACAGCGATCAAAATTATCCTTAGTGGAATAAGGAAATATTTCTCAATTATGGAGGTGACAAAAAGGTTCGTCGTAAAAAGTTACGTCGATGCAAGTTTTGACACAGATCTGGATGACTCTAAGTCTCGATCTAGATACATATTGAAAGTGGGAGCAATTAGCTAGAGTAGCTCCGTATAGAGCATTGTAGACATCGAATTCGCAAAATACTTACGGATCTGTATGTGACAGACCCGTTGACTAAAATTATCTCACAAGCAAAACATGATCACACCTTAGTACTCTTTGGGTGTTAATCACATAAACGACGTGAACTAGATTACTGACTCTAGTAAACCCTTCGGGTATAGGTCACATGCCAATGTGAACTATGGGTGTTAATCACATGGTGATGTGAACTATTAGTGTTGAATCACATGGCGATGTGAACTAGATTATTGACTCTAGTGCAAGTGGGAGACTGAAGGAAATATGCCCTAGAGGCAATAATAAAGTTATTATTTATTTCCTTATATCATGATAAATGTTTATTATTCATGCTAGAATTGTATTAACCGGAAACATAATACATGTGTGAATACATAGACAAACAGAGTGTCACTAGTAAGCCTCTACTTGACTAGCTCGTTAATCGAAGATGGTTATGTTTCCTAACCATGAACAAAAGAGTTGTTATTTGCTTAACGGGATCACATCATTAGAAGAATGATGTGATTGACATGACCCATTCCATTAGCTTAGCACACGATCGTTTAGTATGTTGCTATTGCTTTCTTCATGACTTATACATGTTCCTGTGACTATGAGATTATGCAACTCCCGTTTACCGGAGGAACACTTTGTGTGCTACCAAATGTCACAACGTAACTGGGTGATTATAAAGGAGCTCTACAGGTATCTCCAAAGTTAAATATTGGGTTGGCGTATTTCGAGATTAGGATTTGTCACTCCGATTGTCGGAGAGGTATCTCTAGGCCCTCTCGGTAATGCACATCACATAAGCCTTGCAAGCATTACAACTAATGAGTTAGTTGCGAGATGATGTATTACGAAACGAGTAAAGAGACTTGCCGGTAATGAGATTGAACTAGGTATTGAGATACCGACGATTGAATCTCGGGCAAGTAACATACCGATGACAAAGGGAACAACGTATGTTGTTATGCGGTCTGACCGATAACGATCTTCGTAGAATATGTAGGAGCCAATATGAGCATCCAGGTTCCTCTATTGGTTATTGACCGGAGACATGTCTCGGTCATGTCTACATTGTTCTCGAACCCGTAGGGTCCGCACGCTTAAGGTTTCGATGACAGTTATATTATGAGTTTATGCATTTGGATGTACCGAAGATGGTTCGGAGTCCCGGATGTGATCACGGACATGGCGAGGAGTCTCGAAATGGTCGAGACATAAAGATTGATATATTGGAAGCCTATATTTGGATATCGGAAGTGTTCCGGGTGAAATCGGGATTTTACCGGAGTACCGGGAGGTTACCGGAACCCCCCGGGAGGTATATGGGCCTTAGTGGGCTTTAGTGGAAGAGAGGAGAGGTGGCCAGGGCTGGGCCGCGCGCCCCTCCCCCCTAGTCCGAATAGGACAAGGAGAGGGGGGCGGCTCCCCCCTTCCTTCTCTCTCCTCTTTCCCCCCTTCCCGAATCCTATTCCAACTAGGAAAGGGGGGGGGGGGAATCCTACTCCCGGTGGGAGTAGGACTCCTCCTGGCGCGCCCTCCTCCTGGCCGGCCGCACCTCCCCCTTGTTCCTTTATATACGGAGGCAGGGGGCACCCCATAAACACAAGTTGATCCACGTGATCATATTCTTAGCCGTGTGCGGTGCCCCCTTCCACCATAATCCTCGATAATATTGTAGCGGTGCTTAGGCGAAGCCCTGCGACGGTAGGACATCAAGATCGTCACCACGCCGTCGTGCTGACGGAACTATTCCCCGACACTTTGCTGGATCGGAGTCCGGGGATCGTCATCGAGCTGAACGTGTGCTAGAACTCCGAGGTGCCGTAGTTTCGGTGCTTGATCGGTCGGGCCGTGAAGACGTACGACAACATCAACCGCGTTGTGCTAACGCTTCCGCTGTCGATCTACAAGGGTACGTAGATCACACTCTCCCCTCTCGTTTCTATGCATCACCATGATCTTGCGTGTGCGTAGGAATTTTTTTGAAATTACTATGTTCCCCAACAGTACACACCTTTTGAGAGAGCCATACATGAATTGGAATTTGATAGAATACTCTATGTGCTTCACTTATACCTTTTGAGCTTTATAGTTTTGCTCTAGTGCTTCACTTATATCTTTTAGAGCACGGTGGTGGATTTGTTTTATAGAAACTAGCAATCTCTCATGCTTCACTTAGAATATTTTGAGATTCTTAAATAGCATGGTAATTTGCTTAATAATAATAATATGCTTGGTATTCAAGATTTGTAAAACTTTCTTTTGAGTGCGTTGAATACTAAGAAAAGTTTGATGCTTGATAATTGTTTTGAGATATGGAGGTGATAATATCAAAGTCGTGCTAGTTGAGTAGTTGTGAATTTGAGAAATGCTTGTGTTGAAGTTTGCAAGTCCCGTAGCATGCATGTATGGTAAACATTATGTAACAAATTTGAAACATGAGGTGTTATTTGATTGTCCTCCTTATGAGTGGCGGTCGGGGACGAGCGATGGTCTTTTCCTACCAATATATCCCCCTAGGAGCATGCGCGTAGTGCTTTGGTTTTTGATGGCTTGTAGATTTTTGCAATAAGTATATGAGTTCTTTATGACTAATGTTGAGTCCATGGATTATACGCACTCTCACCTTTCCATCATTGCTATCCTCTTCGGTACCGTGCATTGCCCTTTCTCACATTGAGAGTTGGTGCAAATTTCGCCGGTGCATCCAAACCCCGTGATATGATACTCTCTTTCACACATAAACCTCCTTATATATTCCTCAAAACAGCCACCATACCTACCTATTATGGCATTTCCATAGCCATTCTGAGATATATTGCCATGCAACTTTCCACCATACCGTTCTTCATGACACATTCATCATTGTCGTATTGCTAGCATGATCATGTAGTTGACATAGTATTTGTGGCAAAGCCACTGTTCATAATTATTTCATACATGTCACTCTTGGTTCATTGCATATCCCGGTACACCACCGGAGGCATGCATATAGAGTCATACTTTGTTTTTGTATCAAGTTGTAATCATTGAGTTGTAAATAAATAGAAGTGTGATGATCATCATTCAATAGAGCATTGCCCCCAAAAAAATAGAAAGGCAAAAGAAAAAAAATAAGGCCCGAAAATAAATAAATATAAAAAGGGGCAATGCTACTATCCTTTTTTCCACACTTGTGCTTCAAAGTAGCACCATAATCTTCATGATAGAGAGTCTCTTGTTTTGTCATTTTCATATACTATTGGGAATCTTTCATTATAGAACTTGGCTTGTATATTCCAACAATGGGCTTCCTCAAATGCCCTAGGTCTTCGTGAGCAAGCAAGTTGGATGCACACCCACTTAGTTTCCTTTGTTGAGCTTTCATACATTTATAGCTCTAGTGCATCCGTTGCATGGCAATCCCTACCCCTTGCATTAACATCAATCGATGGGCATCTCCATAGCCTATTGATTAGCCTCGTTGATGTGAGATCTTCTCTTTTTTGTATTCTCCACATAACCCCCATCATCATATTCTATTCCACCCATAGTGCTATATCCATGGCTCACGCTCATGTCTTGCGTGAAGATTTAAAGTTTGAGATTATTAAAGTACGAAACAATTGCTTGGCTTGTCATTGGGGTTGTGCATGATGAGAGCATTCTTGTGTGACAAAAATGGAGCATGACTAAACTATATGATTTTGTAGGGATGAGCTTTCTTTGGCCATGTTATTTTGAGAAGACATAATTGCTTAGTTAGTATGCTTGAAGCATTATTATTTTTATGTCAAAATGAACTTTTGTCTGGAATCTTTCGAATCTGAATATTCATACCACAATTAAGAAGAGTTACATTGAAATTATGCCAAGTAGCACTCCGCATCAAAAATTCTTTTTTATCATTTACCTACTCGAGGACGAGCAGGAATTAAGCTTGGGGATGCCTGATACGTCTCCAACGTATCTATAATTTTTGATTGCTCCATGCTATATTATCTACTGTTTTGGACCATATTGGGCTTTATTTTCCACTTTTATATTATTTTTGGGACTAACCTATTAACCGGAGGCCCAGCCCGGAATTGCACTTTTTTTCCTATTTCAGTGTTGCGAAGAAACGGAATATCAAACGGAGTCCAAACAAAATGAAACCTCCGGGAACATGATTTTCTCAACAAATATGATCCAGGAGACTTGGACCCTCCGTCAAGAAAGGAGGGAGGCGGTCACGAGGGTGGAGGGCGCGCCCCCCTAGGGCGCGCCCCCTGCCTCATGGGCCCTCCTTTGCTCCACCGACGTACTCCTTCCTCCTATATATACCTACATACCCCCAAACGACAATGTATGGAGCCAAAAACCTAATTCCACCGCCGCAAACTTCTGTACCCACTAGATCCCATCTTGGGGCCTGTTCTGGAGCTCCACCGGAAGGGGAATCCACCATGGAGGGCTTCTACATCATCACCATAGCCCCTCCGATGAAGTGTGAGTAGTTTACCTCAGACCTTCGGGGTCCATAGTTAGTAGCTAGATGGCTTCTTCTCTCTTTTTGGATCTCAATACAATGTTCTCCCCTCTCTCGTGGAGATCTATTCGATGTAATCTTCTTTTTGCGGTGTGTTTGTTGAGACCGATGAATTGTGGGTTTATGATCAAGATTACCTATGAACAATATTTGAATCTTCTCTGAATTCTTTTATGTATGATTGGTTATCTTTGCAAGTCTCTTCAAATTATCAGTTTGGTTTGGCCTACTAGATTGGTTTTTCTTGCAATGGGAGAAGTGCTTAGCTTTGGGTTCAATCTTGCGGCGTCCTTTCCCAGTGACAGTAGGGGCAGCAAGGCACGTATTGTATTGTTGCCATCGAGGATAACAAGATGGGGTTTTTATCATATTGCATGAATTTATCCCTCTACATCATGTCATCTTGCTTAAGGCGTTACTCTGTTTTCTTGAACTTAATACTCTAGATGCATGCTGGATAGCGGTCGATGAGTGGAGTAATAGTAGTAGATGCAGGCAGGAGTCGTTCTACTTGTCTCGGACGTGATGCCTATATACATGATCATACCTAGATATTCTCATAACTATGCTCAATTCTGTCAATTGCTCAACAGTAATTTGTTCACCCACCGTAGAATACTTATGCTCTTGAGAGAAGCCACTAGTGAAATCTATGGCCCCCGGGTCTATTCTCATCATATCAATCTCCATCACTTTATTATTGCTTTGCTTTTTTACTTTGCTCTTTTATTTTACCTTGCATCTTTATGTCAAAAATACCCAAAATATTATCTATTATCTCGATCAGATCTCACTCTCGTAAGTGACCGTGAAGGGATTGACAACCCCTAATCGTGTTGGTTGCGTTGAGCTATTAGTTTTGTGTAGGTACGAGGGACTCGCGCGTAGCCTCCTACTGGATTGATACCTTGGTTCTTGTCATGGAATTGTCACGGCAGATGTCCTCTTGCAAGGACTTAGTCATGGAGCCATCGCAGCTAGGAAGCTTAAAGGGGTTAATCGGGACAAAGGACACGAGAGAGTTATACTAGTTCGGCCCCTTACGATGAAGGTAAAGCCTACGTCTAGTTGGATTGGTATTGCTTGAGGTTTCGATGACCAGGGAGCGAGATACGCTATGCCCGGTTCTCAATGAGTTGTTTCTTGCCGTAAGCCGCCAGCGGGTCGTCCCCTTATATACACGGGTTGATGCCCTGCGGCCTATAGAGTCTCGGCCGGCTCAAAGACAATGTCCGGCTCGGTGACTAGTTAATTCTACCTTACAATACAAGTCATGCCATCATGGCGGTTTATCACTATGGGCCTTAAGTCGCCTGTGGGCTTTAGACCCTTTATTGAACCGCCATCTTCATGCTTGGTCTCGGGCTTCTTCTGATGAATATTCTTTGCGTAACCCGGCCCCTTATGGGCGGCTTACCAAATAGTTATATCCCCCACATTAGGCCCCAGATTGATTTGAACTGGTTCATGTCAATCTTAAAACACCTTAAGAAATAAGTCTTCCATCTTCTGCTTGTGCAAAGGTTTTAACCCGCCATGACATCATCTTCTGGATCTCCATTAACCCGTCGTGACATCATCTTCAATTAATTTATATTTTACTCCGTCATATCCTCCAACGGATCTTTGCCTTTACTGACCACTCTGAAAACCGAGGCGTCGGGGCCGCTGGGTAATGATGTCTTGGTCTCCTCGTTTCTCGCGCCGTCTCAGTCGGCCTTCCCATATAAATAGGCATGACCTAGGTCTTCCATTCTCCCCCTTTCGGTCATCTTCTTCCTCTCGCTGCCTCTCTGTCACTCGAGCTCCGCCGCCGCCGCCGTCGAGCCCCTCGTCTTCACCGACTCAGGCCGCTGCATCAACCTGAACCTTGACCAGAAATCAATGGCGAACTTCCGCAACGCGTCCACATCCGTAAGTTCCCTTCTTTGCCTTTCTTAGATCTGCATTTGGAGCTTCTTCGAGTTCGTCGGTGCTCGTCACCGCCCGCAGCGAACCCTTGATGTTCTTCACCTTCGATGCCCTGTTCAGATCGTTGAATAGCATAAAACTGCTGCGGTGACTGTTTCACGTTTGTCTCAAATGCAAATAGATCTCTTTTCTGTTGTTTAGAGGCTTCCTTCAAGTGGATGAACTTCTCTGCACTGATTTTAGGTCAAGAACTTTTTCTTTTCAGAACGACCGTTTGATCCACAATAATAACTGTAACTTGTGAAATCTGTTTGTTCCACACTTAGCCAAAAATTGCATCTATTGAATCTTTTTAACCACGGTAGTCCATATGGCCGGTTTAAGACCACACCGATTGTCAGTCTGGCTTGTTTCTGGCAATTTTTATATAACTTGACTGCTTCTGAAACCCGTCGCGGCTTAAATGTAAAAAAATAACATTAGCCATATGTCATTAGGCCCCATCTTAAGCCGCCATTTTGAATAGACTTAAACATACTTTCCTTTCGGGTTAAAATTAAACTGGAAATTCTTATTTTGTCATAGGCTTCCACCTACGCCATGGCTCCTAAGGCTCCCAAGGCTCCTGTGACCTGCAATTGGGTCCAATCCATTGTCACAGAAAGCAAACTGTCTGAATTTGTGAAGTCCGGCCACCTGCCCAAGAAGGAGGTCATGTTTTATCGTGCTCCTGACCCGTCCGAGGAGAAACCTCAACCCAAAGAGGGGGAGGTGATTGTTTTTACGGATCATATGAGCCGGGGACTTGCTCCACCCGGTTCAAAATTCTTCAGGGATGTCTTGCACTTCTTTGACCTTAGACCTGAAGACATTGGACCCAACTCCGTGTCAAATATTTGCAATTTCCAAGTTTTCTGCGAAGTTTACCTTGGAGAAGAGCCCATCTTACTTTTATTCAGAGAGTTGTTTTATTTAAACCGGCAGAACGAACGTGCCAATGGGACTAGTCTAGAACTTGGTGGCATCTCAATTCAGCGGCGAAGAGACTGCCTCTTTCCTTATGCCGAACTGCCAAGCCACCCAAAGGACTTTAATCAGACGTGGTTTTACTGCAAAGACACGTCTCTGGCTGGTGAAAACCCGCTGCCCGGCTTCTGCGCCTTGCGCCTTGAATCCAACCACCCGCTACCGGATAAATTAACCGCTGCTGAATGTCTATCACTTGCCTCTACCATCAAGAAGATCAAATCCCTCTTAGACAATGGCTTGAGTGGTATTGATTTTGTGCGAGTCTGGATCTCCTGGCGGGTGATCCCGTTAAGCCGCCGCCCCGGCTTAATGTGCTCTTACTCTGGCGAGAAGGATGACCCGCTGCGCCATAGTTCGGATGACTTACCAGATGATATGATTGAGGTTATGACCCAGACCTTGTTGAAAGAGGGCACAGCGATTAGTAATGCCTTTGGCTTACTTCCCTTCTGGAAGAAGAACCCGGCCCCTGCAGTGAGTCATCAACCTTAATAAATACTCTTTTATTGTGTTATACCTTGCTTTTATTCATAACCCTTTATCATTTTTTCACAGGCCAATGACAACTTCTGGAAGGTCAAATACGACCATGAGGCGGCCAAACAAGCTAGAGCGGCCAAGAGAGCCAAAAGAAAAGCCGCCAAGACCGGAAGTTCAAAGAAGAGGAAGCCCAGTGCTTTAGATATGTTAAGACTTGAAGATTCTGATGACGATGAAGAAGAGGTAACTTTTAACCCCTTGACTCTTTTATCATCACTTCACTGACATTAACTCTTTTCAGGAAGACATGGGAAATAGCCAAGCCGTCGAGGAAGAGGTAACTATAATCTCCTCCGACTCTGAGCCTTTTCCGCGGCAGAAAATTTGAAGAGTGACCCAAAAAGTAAGATTTTCACATCCTTTGGCTTACCAAGATCCTCAATTTCTTTTGAAGCAATAGCTTTTTGAAAGCCGGAGGCAGACCCGGACCAGCAAGGATGCAGAGCTCTCCTTCGGCTTACCTGACGTAACCAGGAAGCGTCGGAATGAGCTTATCTACGATTTACGTTCCTTTTTACCTTTGGCGGGTTTAATTCGTCAACCTCTCAATTCCTCTGACTCCAATTACCAGGATACCTCTCCTTCCTCCGGCGAGTCTATGCAATCCAACATGCCGGCTTTCAAAACTGCCCCTGGGTAATATAAGTTTACTTGGATTATGTTTTACCTTACTCATGCTTTTGTACTTACTCTTCTATGTTGCCCACAGCGTGCAAGTGAAGCACATAAAGAAAGCAAAGAAGGATAAGCCGGCCCAAGACCCTGTCGTGACTGAACTGGAGCTTGGCACAGCGGCTCCTGACACTTCCACTCATCAGCCGCCGCCTGAACCAGTTTATGACATCCCAACGCCGACCTCTGATCCGCCCGCTGAAGAAACGCTCGGCGGCTCTGATAAACCGGAAACTCCTGACCCGGCCAAGACAATTGATCCGGACGTTGAAATTCTCAAGACTCAGTTCGTTGAGCTGGACCAGCCCACTGTTCTTGCCAAGTGCTCAGCCAAGGAGGAGCTTTTGGAACGCCGAAAGGCCAAGCTTGACATAGCCGACTACACTCACTTGAGTATTAGGGAGATCGTCTCTGGTTACATTAGTCAAGTGCATAGCAGCCGTGACTTGGAAATTGATATGGTGAAGCAGATACAACAAAAATCTGAGGTATGACTTTTTCTTAACCATACTTACTGTACCATCCCCCAAGTCTATTGCTTATAAGTAAATATGCTATAGACTTTAGAAAAATTCCTAGCACCTTTTATCCGGTTTAAAAAGAAGATATGTAACCCAGTTGTAGCATGATACTTTCGAACTTGCGATACACATTAGCCCCCAAGTGCCACGTATCTTTGCTTGCAAAGTGCTTGGGACTTTAATTTGCATAAGCCGGCGTAGTAATTTAGAGTTCTTCAGCATACATTAGCCCCCAAGTGTCAAGTATCTTTGCTTGCAAAGTGCTTGGGACTTAATGTTATTTTACCATGATCTTGACTATAACCCGGCGTCAATGCAGGCCACCATAAGTCAATTTGAGTCGGAGATTGCTGACCTGAAGAGCCACCTGACAACCCAGGAACTTGAAATTAAAAAGGCCAACTCCAACTTTGAATTCAGCATCACTGAACAAGAGAAGTTGAAGAAGAACTTTGAGGCGGAGAAGAAAACCTGGGCTGATGAAAAGGCCTCACTGGTGACCCGGGCCGAGACAGCAGAAGCATCACTTGCGAAAGCAAAAACCGAGCTGTCCGGCTTAAAGCGCCAGATATCTCAAATGGTCTTAGCCATCTTCGGTAAGTTATGATATATAAACCTTAAGTACTGCAAGCCTTCCTTCGATGACTATTTTAACTGTTATCTCCGGCTCACCGTATGTTTATGAACACAGGCCCTAGGATCAAAAACCTCAAACAGAACATGTTGATCAAACTGAAAGCGGTTTACACTCTGGTGGAGATGCTTTACATCGGGTCACAATGTGCTTTAGCCGTTGTGGCTTTATCAAATGACGTTCCTCACCTCCTGCAAGACGTACTGAAGCGGCTTGCTGTATTACCTCAGCGCGTCCAAGAACTAAGGCGGGCGTCCGCAAGAGCCAGGGCCATAGCCGCGTTGAGCCGGGCTAAAGCATGGATTCCAAAACTAGACCTTGCTGGCCTCGCTCTTGGATACCCGAGTCTGAAGGAAGATGGCACATTATTTAATGAAACAGACTTCACCGCCTGTGTGAAAGACATACGCCCTGTGGCTACTCTCATTGGGAACGACACCGATCTTACCAAGTATCAGCCGGGCTATGACAGTGAGAACCGGAGGATTCCAACACCTCATTATGATGAAGTCAGCCTGATCCCTCCAACTCATAAGCATACCTTTGCCTCTGAAGTCGACTCAGCCGGTTTAATAGATGATGAAGCGGAGTTTGAAGCCTTGAGTGACATTGACTGGGCCTCCTCAACCTTCTAGGACAGGGCAGCCAACGGAGAGGCGGAGAAGGATAACCCGGAATCTTCAAGCCAACCAAAGGAGTAAAGACGCCAGGCATCATATGTTTATGTCTTTGTGAAAACACTGCCTCACTATTCAGACTCGGGGAGTCTTGTAATAGGGTATAAAAACTCTCGATTTTTGTCATGCCTTCGTGCATGTTTATGGCGCTCAATACTTCCTTAAGCCGCCATCGCTATATACTTCCAGCTTTTATTGACCTTCTAGTTCCTTTATGTTAAACAAAAAGTTGCTTGCCTTATCCTGCATATGAGACAAATAGAAATCCTTTGGCGACTTATCGCATCGGGGGTCACATAAGGTATTTATAACCCGGAGTGTATACCAAACAATCTTAGGAAGGCCGACTTACGATTAGACTTATTAGACATAATCATAATAGCATACCTGTGATTCTTGCGGTTATCTCACTGGCTTATATGACCCAACCCATGAGGGTAAGTTTAACTCCTGTAAGTTGGCATATATAAAGTTCACCTGGCACTTAACAACCTGAGGCAACCAATATTAAACCAGTGGAACGAAATCCACTCCATAGTACTTTCAAGAGGGTCTCAAGATAGTCAAATATTTACGCTTGCAAAGTATGATAAATAATAAACTAAACTTAAAGGCTTCTGATTTGAATACGACCAGTGAACCGTTCCAAAGGGGTTAAGCTAAGATTCGGATACGATCATATAACCCCCAGTGGCTTTGGCGATGTCGATCAAGTGGGTATCGACAGCTATGTTCTCTTTGGTTCGAATACGACCTATGTTTGAACAGGAAGCCCCCAACTGACCATAAGAGTTGTTTAATGACGCTGATTCGAATACGATCCACGTCAGACCCAAAGGGGTTAATCTATGATTCAAATATGATCAAGAAGCCCCCAAGTGGGTTTGGCAGTATGCCGGTCAAGAGGGTATCGACAACTATGTTCTCTTTGGTTCGAATACGACCTATGTTTGAACAGGAAGCCCCCAAGTGATCATGGCTAGATTCAGATATGATCATAAGCCGGACCAAAGGGAAAGCCGGATTCAGATATGATCCGCTCCCTGTTGGTTGTTTCCACCTATGATAAAGAAGACATGTAAATCTTTGAGGGTGAAAAGGACAGAGGTCCTGATTTATTGCTTTATATAATATATACATTGTCAAAATATATACACTTTAAGAGCCGGTGGCTCAAGTATAGTAAGGCTGAAGATGAGCGATATTCCACGGCTTGCGGGTCTCCTCCTCTGACTTACGTGAGTCTTTATGCTCTCGAACATCGATAAGGTAGTATGACCCATTGTTCAGGTTCTTGCTGACCACAAAGGATCCTTCCCATGGAGGGGATAGCTTGTGCATATCTGACTGATCCTGGATGAGCCGGAGCACCAAGTCGCCTTCCTAAAAGGTTCTGCTTCTAACCCGGCGGCTATGATAGCGGCGCAGGTCTTGCTGGTAAATCGCCGAGCGGGCAATTGCCAAGTCTCGCTCCTCATCCAACAAGTCAAGTGCATCCTGACGAGCTTTTTCATTTTCAGCCTCAACGTAAGCCGCCACGCGAGGTGAGTCATGCCGGATGTCACTTGGTAGAACCGCCTCTGCTTCTTACACCATGAAGAAAGGTGTGTAACCCGTAGATCTGTTAGGTGTAGTGTTGATGCTCCAAAGTACAGAGGGTAACTCCTCCACCCAACAACCCGGCGTCCGCTGCAAGGGGACCAAGAGCCGGCGTTTGATACCCTTCAAGATCTCCTGATTTGCTCTTTCTGCTTGACCATTGGATTGTAGATGAGCGACAGCCGAAACATCAAGCCGGATATGTTCTCGTTGACAGAACTCTTCCATGGCACCTTTGGAGAGATTAGTGCCATTATCAGTTATGATGCTGTGTGGAAAACCAAAACGAAAGATCACCTTTTTCATGAACTGAACCGTGATGGCTGCATCACACTTACTGACAGGCTCTGCCTCAACCCACTTTGTGAATTTATCCACCGCCACCAGGAGGTGTGTCTTTTTATCCTTAGACCTCTTGAAAGGTCCAACCATGTCAAGCCCCCAGACTGCGAACGGCAAAGTAATTGGAATCATCCTCAACTCTTGAGCTGGCACATGAGCTCGTCGTGAGAATTTTTGACATCCGTCACATTTACTGACCAGATCCTCCGCATCAGCATGAGCCGTCAGCTAATAGAAACCATGCCGGAAAGCCTTGGCCACGAGAGATTTTGAGCCGGCATGATGGCCACAATCCCCTTCATGGATCTCACGAAGTATCTCCTGACCCTCCGCAGGCGACACACAACGTTGAAATGCCCCAGTCACACTGCGATGATGTAACTCACCATGAACAATTGTCATGGACTTGGACCGCCGGGTGATTTGTCTTGCCAAGGTCTCATCCTCAGGTAACTCTCCCCGGGTCATATAGGCCAAATATGGCACTGTCCAATCTGGGACGACGTGAAGAGCTATTACCAGCTGTGCCTCCGGGTCTGGCACTGCTAGGTCTTCCTCTGTGGGTACCTTGACAGAAGGGTTATGCAAAACATCAAGAAAGGTGTTAGGCGGCACCGGCTTACGCTGAGATCCCAGCCGGCTTAAAGCATCAGCCGCCTCATTCTTCCTTCGATCAATGTGCTCCACTTGATAACCTTTGAAGTGCCCAGCCACAGCATCTACTTCCCGATGGTAAGCCGCCATAAGGGGATCCTTGGAGTCCCACTTGCCTGACACCTGTTGAGCCACGAGATCTGAGTCCCCCAAGCACCTTACCCGGCTCAAATTTATCTCTTTGGCCATCTAGAGACCATGGAGTAAGGCCTCGTACTCAGCTGCATTGTTAGTACAAGGAAACATAAGCCGGAGCACATAACAAAATTTGTCACCTCGAGGGGAAGTTAAAACGACTCTAGCCTCCGAGCCTTCTAGCTGCCTGGACCCATCAAAGTGAATAGTCCAATATGTGTTATCTGGCTTCTCCTCAGGTGCCTGCAACTCTGTCCAATCATTGATAAAATCCACCAATGCTTGAGACTTAATAGCAGTCCGTGGCATGTACTTCAAACCATGAGGCCCAAGCTCGATGGTCCACTTGGCGACTCGTCCTGTGGCCTCTCTGTTCTGGATGATGTCTCCCAAGGGGGCGGAACTTACCACAGTGATAGGGTGACCTTGGAAGTATTACTTCAGCTTTCGGCTTGCCATGAACACCCCATAAACAAGCTTCTGCCAGTGAGGATATCTTTGCTTAGACTCGATGAGCACCTCACTGATGTAGTAAACCAGCCGTTGAACCAGATGCTCCTTGCCAGCCTCCTTGCGTTCCACCACGATTGCAACACTGACTGCCCGTGAGTTAGCAGCCACATATAACATCAATGGCTCTTTATCAATGGGAGCCACAAGGACCGGTGGCTCAGATAACTGCCTCTTTAAATCCTCAAAGGCAGTATTAGCAGCGTCACTCCAGACAAAAGTGTCTGTTTTCTTCATCATCTGATACAGCGGTAGGGCCTTCTCCCCTAACCGGCTTATGAACCGTATTAAAGCGGCAACACGACCCGCCAGTCGCTGAACATCATTGATGCATGCCGGCTTGGCCAAAGAAGTGATTGCCTTGATCTTCTCCGGATTAGCTTCAATGCCCCTGTTTGAGACGGGAAATCCCAAAAGCTTGCCTGCAGGTACACCAAATACACACTTGGCTAGGTTAAGCATCATTTTATAAACCCAGAGATTATCAAAGGTTTCCTTCAAATCAGATATCAAGGTTTCCTTCTCTCTGGACTTCACCACTATGTCATCCACATAAGCATGAACATTGCGCCCAATCTGATCATGGAGACAGTTCTGTACACACCGCTGGTAAGTCGCCTGGGCACTCTTGAGCCCAAATGGCATAGATACATAGCAGAAGGCTCCAACCGGAGTGATGAAAACTGTCTTCTCCTGGTCCTTAACTGCCATCTTGATCTGATGATAACCAGAGTAAGCATCCAAAAAGCTGAAACGCTCGCAACCCGCCGTAGCTTCAATGATTTGATCAATACGGGGGAGAGCAAAAGGATCAGCCGGACAAGGCTTATTTAAGTCCGTGTAATCCACACACATACGCTAGGTGCCATTCTTCTTGGGCACGAGCACTGGGTTAGCCAACCACTCCGGGTGAAAAACTTCAACAATGAACCCAGCCGCTAAGAGCCGGGCGACCTCCTCTCCAATAGCTTTCCGTCTCTCCTTGTTGAACCGCTGAAGAAACTTCCTGACCGGCTTATACTTTGGATCAATATTGAGAGTGTGCTTAGCGAGTTCTCTGGTACACCCGGCATGTCAAAAGGTTTCCATGCAAAGATGTCCTGGTTCTCACGGATGAACTCGATGAGCGCGCTTTCCTATTTAGGATCCAAATTGGCACTGATGCAGAACTGCTTAGACGAATCGCCTGGAGTAAAATCAACAAGCTTGGTTTCAGCAGCCAACTTAAACTTCATCGCCGGGTCATGTTCCGTGGTTGGCTTCTTAAGGGAGGTCATATCCGTCGGGTCAACGTTATCTTGATAAAATTTCAGCTCCTCTGCTGCACAGACAGACTCGACATAAGCCGCGTCGCCTTCTTCGCATTCCAGGGATACCTTCCGACTTCCATGCACAGTGATGGTGCCCTTTTGGCCCGACATCTTGAGCTTGAGATAAACATAACACGGCCGCGCCATGAACTTGGCATAAGCCGGCCGCCCAAATAGAGCATGATATGGACTCTTAATTTTGACCACCTCAAATGTTAACTTCTCAGCCCTAGAATCGTACTCATCTCCAAAGGCCACCTCCAGTTCAATCTTACCGACAGGGTATGCCGACTTACCAGGCACCACTCCATGGAAAATGGTGTTGGACGTCTTTAAATTTTTGTCAGTCAAACCCATACGTCGAAAGGTCTCGTAATAGAGGATGTTGATGCTGCTGCCTCCGTCCATGAGTACTTTGGTGAATTTATATCCACCGACCTGAGGTGCTACCACCAAGGCTAACTGACCCGGATTGTCAACCCGGGGAGGGTGATCTTCCCTGCTCCATACAATGGGCTGCTCTGACCACCTCAGGTAACGAGGAACTGCCGGCTCAACAGAGTTCACGGCCCTCTTATGAATCTTTTGGTCACGTTTGCATAAGCTAGTGGTGAACACATGATACTGGCCACTATTCAGCTGCTTCGGATGGCTTTGATAACCCGACTGCTGCTGCTGTTGTCCTCCTTGACCAGACTGTTGTTGATTATAGCCGCCTTGATTTCCCTGAAAGCCAGGATTTGAACCACCGCTCGGGCCATGAAAGCCGCCGGCACCTGAGCTGCCGCCCGACCCATGATTGCCATCAAACGTGTTGGAATTCTTGAAAGCCTTCATGATTGCGCAATCTTTCCACAAGTGGGTGGCGGGTCGTTCCCGGGTGCTGTGTCTCGGGCAGGGCTCATTGAGTAGCTGCTCAAGAGATGGACCTGACCCGCCAGATCGAGGGGGCAGTTTTCCCTTACATCTCTGATTGTTACCCTGCGCATTGGCGTTGGCCACAAATTCCGGGTTACCCTCCGCCTTACGCTTATTGCCTCCTTGATTCATCGGGTTATGCTGCTGACCCTTTCCATTGCCGTTCTTCTTTCCCTTCCCTGTCTATTCCTCATCAAACGCGAGATCCTTGGTACAATCAGAGTCGGCGTATTTGACTAAAGCTGCCATCAGCGTACCCATATCATTGCAATCACGCTTAAGGCGCCCCAGTTTCTGTCTCAGCGTCTCAAAGCGGCAATTCTTCTCCAACATGAGAACTGCTGAGCCCGCATCCATCTTGTCAGATGAATGAATTATCTCCTTGACCCGGCGCACCCAATGAGTTGTGGATTCACCATCCTCTTGCTTACAATTTGTTAAGTCCACAATCGACATAGACTGCTTGCAGGTGTCCTTGAAGTTCTGGATGAATCTGGCCTTTAGTTCTGCCCATGAACTAATGGAATTGGGTGGCAAACCCTTTAGCCAAGACGGCGCCGTTCCATCCAACATCATGGTGAAGTACTTAGCCATTGCTGCGTCACTGACCTCCAACAGCTCCATGGCCATCTCATAACTTTCGATCCATGTTCCAGGCTGTAAGTCGGCCGTGTAATTTGGGGCCTTTCCTGGTCCCTTGAAGTCCTTGGGAAGACGCACATTTCGTAGAGCCGACACTAAATAAGGAACACCGCCGTGCTAAAAACGGAGGGAAATACTTACTCTACTCTGCTGCATCACCCTTTCCTCTTCAAGGAAATCCAACGCAGTGCTCAAGAGGTAGCAAAGCACCGCTGGGTGCCAGGCCTGCTGCTGATGCAACTGACGACGTTAAGAACGTCTGGCAGAGCAAAGCTGATAACTACTCGATAGTTCAATGTGCCATGCTTTACGGCTTAGAACTGAGACTTCAACGATGTTTTGGACGTCATGGAGCATATGAGATGTTCCAGGAGTTGAAGTTAATATTTCAAAAGAATGCCCGGATTGAGAGATATGAAGTCTCCAATAAGTTCTATAGCTGCAAGATGGAGGAGAATAGTTCTGTCAGTGAGCATATACTCAAGATGTCTGGGTACTGCAATCACTTGATTCAACTGGGAGTTAATCTTCCGGATGATAGCGTCATTGACAGAATTCTCCAATCACTGCCACCAAGCTACAAGAGCTTCGTGATGAACTACAATATGCAAGGGATGGATAAGACAATTCCCGAGCTCTTCGCAATGCTAAAGGCTGCGGAGGTAGAAATCAAGAAGGAGCATCAAGTGTTGATGGTCAATAAGATCACCAGTTTCAAGAAAAAGGGCAAAGGGAAGAAGAAGGGGAACTTCAAGAAGAACAGCAAGCAAGTTGCTGCTTAGGAGAAGAAACCCAAGTCTGGACCTAAGCCTGAGACTGAGTGCTTCTACTTCAAGCAGGCTGGTCACTGGAAGCGGAACTGCCCCAAGTATTTGGCGGATAAGAAGGATGGCAAGGTGAACAAAGGTATATGTGATATACATGTTATTGATGTGTACCTTACTAGAGCTCACAGTAGCACCTGGGTATTTGATACTGGTTCTGTTGCTAATATTTGCAACTCGAAACAGGCACTATAGATTAAGCGAACACTGGCCAAGCACGAGGTGATGATGCGCGTGGGAAATGGTTCCAAAGTCGATGTGATTGCGGTCGGCACGCTACCTCTACATCTACGTACCTTAGGGATTAGTTTTAGACCTAAATAATTGTTATTTGGTGCCAACGTTGAGCATGAACATTATATCTGGATCTTATTTAATGCGAGACGGTTCTTCATTTAAATCAGAGAATAATGGTTGTTCTATTTATATGAGTAATAACTTTTATGGTCATGCACCCTTGAAGAGTGGTCTATTTTTGATGAATCTCGATAGTAGTGATACACATATTCATAATGTTGAAGCCAAAAGATGCAGAGTTGATAATGATAGTGCAACTTATTTGTGGCACTGCCGTTTAGGTCATATCGGTGTAAAGTGCATGAAGAAACTCCATACTGATGGACTTTTGGAACCACTTCATTATGAATCACTTGGTACTTGCGAACCGTGCCTCATGGGCAAGATGACTAAAACACCATTCTCCGGAACTATGGAGAGAGCAACAGATTTGTTGGAAATCATAGATACAGATGTATGTGGTCCGATGAATGTTGAGGCTCGTGGCGGATATCGCTATTTTCTCACCTTCACAGATGATTTAAGCAGATATGGGTATATCTACTTAATGAAACATAAGTCTTAAACATTTGAAAAGTTCAAAAAAATTCAGAGTGAAGTTGAAAATCATCGTAACAAGAAAATAAAGTTTCTATGATATATCGTGGAGGAGAATATTTGAGTTATGAGTTTGGTCTACATTTGAAACAATGCGGAATAGTTTTGCAACTCACACCACCCGGAACACCAAAGCGTAATGGTGTGTCCGAACGTCGTAATCGTACTTTACTAGATATGGTGCGATCTATGATGTCTCTTACTGATTTACCGCTATCGTTTTGGGGTTATGCTTTAGAGATGGCCGCTTTCACATTAAATAGGGCACCATCGAAATCCGTTGAGACGACGCCTTATGAACTGTGGTTTGGCAAGAAAGCAAAGTTGTCGTTTCTGAAAGTTTGGGGCTGTGATGCTTATGTGAAAAAGCTTCAACCTGATAAGCTCGAACCCAAATCGGAGAAATGTGTCTTCATAGGATACCCAAAGGAGACTGTTGGGTACACCTTCTATCACAGATCCGAAGGCAAGACATTCGTTGCTAAGAATGGATACTTTCTAGAGAAGGAGTTTCTCTCGAAAGAAGTGAGTGGGAGGAAAGTAGGACTTGATGAGGTAATTGTACCTGCTCCGTTATTGGAAAGTAGCTCATCACAGAAATCTGTTCCTGTGACACCTACACCAATTAGTGAGGAAGTTAATGATGATAATCATGGAACTGTAGATCAAGTTGTTACTGAACCTCGTAGATCAACTAGAGTAAGATCTGCACCAGAGTGGTACGGTAATCCTGTTCTGGAAGTCATGTTACTAGATCATGATGAACGTACGAACTATGAAGAAGTGATGGTGAGCCCAGATTCCGCAAAATGGCTTGAGGCCATGAAATCTGAGATGGGATCCATGTATGAGAACAAAGTGTGGACTTTGGTTGAGTTTCCCGATGATTGGCAAGCAATTGAGAATAAATGGATCTTCAAGAAGAAGACTGACGCTGACGGTAATGATACTATCTACAAAGCTCGACTTGTTGCGAAAGGTTTTCGACAAGTTCAAGGGATTGACTACAATGAGACCTTCTCACCCGTAGCGTTGCTTAAGTCTGTCCGAATCATGTCAGCAATTGCCGCATTTTATGATTAAGAAATATGGCAAATGGATGTCAAAACTGCATTCCTGAATGGATTTTTGGAAGAAGAGTTGCATATGATGCAACCGGAAGGTTTTGTCGATCCAAAGGGAGCTAAGAAAGTGTGCAAGCTCCAGCGATCCATTTATGGACTGGTGCAAGCCTATCGGAGTTGGAATAAACGCTTTGATAGTGTGATCAAAGCATTTGGTTTTGTAAAGACTTTTGGAGAAGTCTGTATTTACAAGAAAGTGAGTGGGAGCTCTATAGCATTTCTGATATTATATGTGGATGACATATTACTGATTGGAAATGATATAGAATTTCTGGATAGCATAAAGGGATACTTGAATAAGAGTTTTTCAATGAAAGACCTCGGTGAAGCTGCTTATATATTGGGCATTAAGATCTATAGAGATAGATCAAAACGCTTAATTGGACTTTAACAAAGTGCATACCTTGACAAAGTTTTGAAGAAGTTCAAAATGGATCAAGGAAAGAAAGGGTTCTTGCCTGTGATACAAGGTGTGAAGTTGAGTAAGACTCAATGCCCGACCACTGCAGAAGATAGAGAGAAAATGAAAGATGTTCCCTATGCTTCAGCCATAGGCTCTATCATGTGTGCAATGCTGTGTACCAGACCTGATGTGTGCCTTGCTATAAGTCTAGAAGGGAGGTACCAAAGTAATCCAAGAGTGGATCAGTGGACAACGGTCAAGAACATCCTAAAATACCTGAAAAGGACTAAGGATATGTTTCTCGTTTATGGAGGTGACAAAGAGCTCATCGTAAATCGTTACGTTGATGCAAGCTTTGACACTGATCTGGACGATTCTAAATCGCAAACCGGATACGTGTTTACATTGAACGGTGGAGCTGTCAGTTGGTGCAGTTCTAAACAAAGCGTCGTGGCGGGATCTACGTGTGAAGCGGAGTACATAGCTGCTTCGGAAGCAGCAAATGAAGGAGTATGGATGAAGGAGTTCATATCCGATCTAGGTGTCATACCTAGTGCATCGGGTCCAATGAAAATCTTTTCTGACAATACTGGTGCAATTGCCTTGGCAAAGGAATCCAGATTTCACAAGAGAACCAAGCACATCAAGAGACACTTCAATTCCATCCAGGATCTAGTCCAGGTGGGAGACATAGAAATTTGCAAGATACATAAGGATCTGAATGTTGCAGACCCATTGACTAAGCCTCTTCCACGAGCAAAACATGATCAGCACCAAGACTCCATAGATGTGAGGATCATTACTATGTAATCTAGATTATTGACTCTAGTGCAAGTGGGAGACTGAAGGAAATATGCCCTAGAGGCAATAATAAAGTTATTATTTATGTCCTTATCATGATAAATGTTTATTATTCATGCTAGAATTGTATTAACCAGAAACATAATACATGTGTGAATACATAGACAAACAGAGTGTCACTAGTATGCCTCTACTTGACTAGCTCGTTGATAAAAGATGGTTAAGTTTCCTAGCCATTGACATGGGTTGTCCTTTGATTAACGGGATCACATCATTAGGAGAATGATGTGATTGACTTGACCCATTCCGTTAGCTTAGCACTCGATCGTTTAGTATGTTGCTATTGCTTTCTTCATGACTTATACATGTTCCTATGACTTTGAGATTATGCAACTCCCATTTACCGGAGGAACACTTTGTGTGCTACCAAACGTCACAACGTAACTGGGTGATTATAAAGGTGCTCTACAGGTGTCTCCGAAGGTACTTGTTGGGTTGGCGTATTTCGAGATTAGGATTTGTCACTCTGATTGTCGGAGAGGTATCTCTGGGCCCTCTCGGTGATGCACATCACTTAAGCCTTGCAAGCATTGCAACTAATGAGTTAGTTGCGAGATGATGTATTACGGAACGAGTAAAGAGACTTGCCGATAACGAGATTGAACTAGGTATTGAGATACTGACGATCGAATCTCGGGCAAGTAACATACCGATGACAAAGGGAACAACGTATGTTGTTATGCGGTCTGACCGACAAAGATCTTCATAGAATATGTGGGAGCCAATATGACCATCCAGGTTCCGCTATTGGTTATTGACCGGAGACGTGTCTCGGTCATGTGTCTACATAGTTCTCGAACCCGTAGGGTCCGCACGCTTAACGTTTCGATGACAGTTATATTATGAGTTTATATGTTTTGATGTACCAAAGTTTGTTCGGAGTCCCGGATGTGATCACGGACATGACGAGGAGCCTCAAAATGGTCGAGACATGAAGA